>NC_081562.1:116787534-116852685 GCF_022355385.1 Mustela nigripes | reverse complement strand
GAGCCCGATGCGGGACTCGATCCCAGGACCCTGAGATCATGACCTGAGCCGAAGGCAGTGGCTTAACCCACTGAGCCACCCAGGCGCCCCAGGGTTTTGTATACTGATCTTGAATTCTGCAATCTTTCTAAGCCCACTAATTAGTTCTGGTACTATTTTTCTAGATTACATAGAATATTCCACATAGATGATTATGTGTCTCTGAAAAAAACCAAAAAAACCTACGTTTCTCTCCCTTACCAGTCTGAATGCCTTTTGTTTCTTCTTCTTGCCTTATTGCACATGCTAGAAACTTACTATAAGTGAAAAGAAAGTGAACTCTCACTACATCTCACTACATCTTTTCCTTATTTCTCATTCTAGTAGGAGAGCATTCAGGTTTTGGCCATTAAGTATGTTGTTAGCTATAGGTTTCTTGAAGATGTCTTTAGGTTAAGAAAGTTCCAATCTATTCCTAGTTTGCTGAAGGATTTTATTAAAAATTAGTGTTGGATTTTATCAGATGTTTTTACTACCCCTTTGAAATATGCATGTGCAAAGTTTTTTAAATCTCATAATATTGTTAATTACATTGATTTTTAAAATATGTTAAATAAGTCTTGTACTGAGATAAATCATGCATTCATATGTATTATTTTCATATATTCTTGGATTCCATTTGCTATTTTGCTATTTATTTGCGCAAGAGATATTGGCCTATAGTTTTCTTTTAATGTCTTGGTCTCATTTTGGTCTCAGAGTAACACAGACCTCATAGGATGAATGGATAAGGATTCCTTCTTCAATTTTTCTGGAAGAGTCTGTGTAGAATAAGTTTGTTAGACTTTATCATTCTGCCTTCTGGGACTGGAGCTTTAGCTGTGGGAAGGTTTTTAAAAACATATTCCATTTCTTTAATGGAAGAGTCAGGTTAGCTATTTTTCCTTCAATAAGTAGTTTGCATCTTTCAAGGAATTTGTTCATTTCATCTAATTTGTGGAGTTTATTGGCAAAATAATTCATAATGAATGTTCATAATATTCATTATCCTTTTAATCTTTGTAGAAGCTTTTGTCATGTCTAGTTCCTGATTTTAATCAATTGTACTCTCATTTTTATTGTCCTAATTTGTCTGGCAAGATGTTCATCAAGTTGATTTTTTCAGTTTTTGTTTCATTTATCTTTTCTATTGTTATCTGTTTCCATTCCATTTATTTCTCCTCTGATCTTCATCATTTCAATTCTTCTGATCATTTCAGGCTTCATTTGTTTTTTTTTTTTTCTTTATAATTTTTAAGGTGAAAATGGAGGTCATTGATTTGAGAACTTTCTCTTCTTCTAATGCAATTTTTTTAAAGGTACAAATTTTCCTCCAACCTTTTCTGTAGCTGCATCTCAAAATTTTTTCGTTTTCATTTTCATTCAGTGTGAAATAATTTCTAATTTTCTTTTGAATTTTATCTTAAATCTAGGAGTTACTTAGAAGTGTGTTATTTAAATTATTGTGTTATTTGAGGGCTTTTCCAAATATCTTTCTGTAATTAATTTCTAATTTATTTGCCCTGTGGTCAGAGAACATACATTTTGTGACTTGAGTCCTCTCAAATTTGAGATTTGTTTATGGTCCAAACAATGGTTGATCAAAATAAATTTTGCTTGTGCCCTTCAAGAAAAATATGTATTCTGATATGGTTAATTAGGGTCTTCTATGAATGTCTTTGATAAGTTCATTGATAAGACTGTTCAAGTCTCCTACATCCTTACTGATTTACTGTCTGTTGTATAAATTATTAAAAAAGGGGTGCCAATTTATTTCTTCTTGATGTTCTATATTTTTTTCTGCATGGGATTTGCTTTATTATCAAGTTCATGCAACTTTAGGATTATTACTTACTGTTGGTAAATTGACACTTCTTTTATTATCAAATGATCTTTTTTCCTATTATTATTCTTTGCTCTGAAAACTGGTACTAATACAGTCACTTCCACTTTCTTTTGAACATTTTTTCCTGCCTCAATGATTTCCTTTAATTTTCCTTATAATGCAGTTTTGCAGGTAATTAAATCTTTCAGTTTCTTCTATGTCTGTGGAAGTTTACATTTCACGTTCATTTCTGAAAAATGCTTTTGCTGGGTATAGAATTCTAGACTGATTATTCTCGTAGTAGTTTAGTGATGTTCCACTCTTTTCCTATGTGCATTGTTCCCAAGGAGAAATCCACTGACATCTTTTTCTTCATTCTCTATTTTCTTTTGCTGCTTTTATGGTATTTGTTGTTGCTGCTGACTTGTTTTTTTTTGTTGTTGTTGTTGTTTTAATTACTGGCTGAATGTAGTTTTATTTTGATGTGTCTTGTGGCAGTTCTCTTCAGGTTTGAAGAGCTGAAGTTTGCTGAGCTTCTAGTTCAGTGATTTTACATTTTTCTTTATTTTAGTCCATTCTATTTATCTTAAGTAAACTTATTATTTCAAATATAGAATCAGAATTAAGATATAGTGAAACTTTTAATATTTTCTTCCTTTAGGTCCTCAGTCTCTTAAAAGATGCTTGGCATCTTTTACACAAAATGATTCCCCTGAATAATACCTATCCTTAAGTACAACCATTTTTATCTCTCTTCATGTCAAAATTAAGAAGATTCTGAAGGTGTATTTCACAGGATAGATATAATGAACTATCTTGCTATTAATACCATTTCAATGCAAACTTCTGTTGTTAGGTGAAGATAAATTGTATATTTTATGCCTGTTAGCAACATCTGAAAATGAGCATGAAATTCCTAGATACACAATGATTTAACCTATCTGAATAGGATAATCCTAAAAATAGGATTATCAAGCAGAAAATACAAATGTATAGAATGTATCCATGGGCAGAAAATGTTCTATAATATAAGTAAATACTAGGTTCATGTTGAAGACTTGCCCTGTACAACATAGCTGAACTATCTGAAAGTCACCATTTATTATGATATAATTCTAAGGGCCAGAAAGTGAAAACTCTTTGGATACTATCAGTTTATGTCTTTACATTATTTTTTTTTTTTTTTTTGGTGAATGAATGTTGGGGTGGGACAGGGAATAAGAATGCCTGGCAATAGTTTGTAGAAAAGTGTTCAATGAACTTCCATACCTACCTTTAATGAAATTGCCTTGAGGGACTCAATCATAGTCCTTCCCTGTTTCTAGTCCCTACAAAAGTGCTCATTTTATTCCCCTTATGTTTTTTTTCTTCTTCCCTTTATGACCTTATTAGCAATGGGGCTTAATTGAACACATCTTCTTTTAAAATGATAAGCATTTCCATGTCTATTACATTATCTCTAGGATTGATGGAGCAAAAGAATTCAGTGGAATGCACTGTTTTTCCAGGTGAATGAAAGCTAAAGCTCTATGATATTCTCCCCCACTGAAAATGAACATGCTGTCATTGCTCACTTATAATTTAAAAATACCAAGCCAAATTCTCAGATGATAATTCTATACTTTCTTTCTCTTAAGCTTGTAGTAATGAGTCTATAAAATGTACCCTTTGGCTCACATATGTACTTAGAGGCTAAATTATATCATAATCACATTATAATAAAGCCTTATAAGCAGCTCTCATGGGAAGTTAGACTGAACTCTTAGGTCAGAGCTCTTAACGTTGTTGAATAATGATCTCATGTATTTAGATAGTATAGTCAGTATTCAGGTACCAAATCCATAGGAAATAACATGTGCCTTTTCTATGTCTTTGTCTCATGGAATTCTCTGTTAAGTTTCTTTTAAATTCAGTTTTTTCTCACTCCAAATGATAACAGTACCAAATATAATTCAAGGTACCAGAGAGTTTAGATGTTTTCTATGTCTTTGTCCCTCAATCCATCCTACAGTGTCCCACTTGGCTTCACTTAAATATACACTTAATCTCAAGAAAAGGATTTCACCAGATTTGGCAAAGTGTACTTATAATATAGTACTGTGTTCTGGCTGGACTATCTGCGTATGATTCTAGTTATTATTTTATTATTATTATTATTACCACTTAATCAGCAATAACTAGGTATCTAATATGGTAATATACACTTTATAGTACTACTTCATTTAATTCTCTAAAGAACGTGAGTTAGATACTATTGTCCTATACAAATATAAGAAAGTTGAAGTGTTTAAAAGTTAACTTCTTGAGGTCTATTAGATACGAATAATGCTCCTTGAAAATATGCCATATTGCTTCTGGCTAAACTTGCTTCCATAAATCCACTTTACAATAATATATAACATATAATCAAGAAGAAGAAACTTCAGTATAATTTTGTAGTTCCTATCAACTTCTAGGGTCATGCATTCAAATGGACATGCTGTCCTCTGAATCTGGGTTAAGTCTCCAAAAAATTTATAGAGTGAGGCTATGAAATTTTTCTCTTTTAAGACTCAGAAGCAGAATATTGGGCCCATGTATCTACACAATTATAATGGCTCATTATTTAATGAAGGGAAAAATTTTAGAGGATATTTTGTAAATGATTAAGACATGATTCATTTTGAGCTAACTTGGTTCCCAAACGTGCAAACTAATCAGGCTGCTTGCAAAGAAATTTAATGTCAAATGATGTACTAAACAGGTATAGGGGAGATAAATAGAAAATTAAACATAAAATGCTAAGCATGATTAAAATGACTATTTTATGCCAAATCTTTTTAGAGTATTGGAAGATAATTAAAAATACATTGGGACAGAATGTACAATAGTGACTTTATATAGAATCCATAATATAGAGTCAAGTCTTTGTCACTATCTACCTGCTTGTTTCATAAGGTTGATGTCTCTCTCTGTCACACACACACACACACACACATACAACCATTCTCCAGGAAAGTGACTTCACCTAATGGTTATAAAAATAGTAAGTGTGGATTTTTTTTTTTCATATTTATGTCATTGCAATTAAATCTTTTGCAAGAAGAGTGGAGAAAATGTTAGCTGATGGGGAAGAAAGTGGAAAGACATTTAAATTTGAGTATAATCATTGCCAAAAGAAAAAAAAAAGAAAAAGAAAGAAAGAAAGAAAAAAGAATAAAAGAAATAAATAAAGAAAGGAAAATAGCTGCCATCCAGGACAGTATGCATAAATCTTCCAGGTTGCAGAGAATGAAGAATAGTTGCTTCTGGATCAATGCACAGTCATTTAGTGGGCCTATCAAGCTGACAGTGAGAGTACCAAACCTGATACACATGAATGCCCAAGAAGAGTGTCTCTGGATGTCAGCCTTGTGTGTATGTCAGTGAAAGAAGAGTACAGAAGTATCAAAGCACACTAACACACCACTAGTAAGCTTATTTCTGTTACAAATACAAAACCAAAGGTTGACTACAATCTACTCTTTGAAACGCATGCTATGGCACTGGTGGCCTTTAAGACACTGACCCACACATACTGGGATGGTAGGAAAATAATAAGAGTCTGAGACAAGAGTGAGAATTGCATTGCACCTGAAAAATGTAAAACTCATTTGAATGGTCACAATTACCTAACTTTTGGCTTATTTATTTTGTATCTAGTCTCTACCACCTCTGAAGAATCTGTTATTATGGCCATTCAGTATTTAAATGGCCTAAAGTTCATTGAGTGGCCTGTCGTCATCTTTACAGTTAAAGTCCTACAAAGGGCTGTGCTGTCCATAGTGCTGATTTTTACAGGTATAAACTAAAAGCTTTAGTTCAGTGATTTCAGCAAAATGTGGGATACTGACTTCACAAAATCCTTTCATTTATACCAAGAAAACAATCCTTTTGTGTCTTAGTTTAAAATATATGTACTGATAAAAGCCAGTGCTGTTAGGAAACTAGTTTGTATGTTGCAGCTGTGGAACAAACGGGGTTTTCATTTTCATAGTACTCTTAGGTACTTGATAACTAATGTATTATACTTTAACCACAGACCAAAGACAGCTCTCCATTATCCTATATCATTTAAATATACACCTATGTATTCTAGATTACACTGTTTCCTCTGAACCATAGCAAGTGCTCGTATAAAAAATCTGCTGACCTGCCTGGAAGACAATGATCATTATCCTTTTTCCTTAATACTAGCATGGTGAAAGGTTGATGGTATTTTAGAGGGGCTTATAATTACTAATACTAACATATTATTTATATATCTGGACTTTTTATCAACAAATATTCCAAAAGTTCGTCAATGGTCTTGGCAGTGCTAGGAATGCAGTTAGTGCCTGAGAAAAGCATAATGTAAATCCTTAGGCTAAAGGGATCTGGGAAATGTATATGGTTCTATGTTAAAGCCACAACTGTTTTTGCATAGCAGTTGACCTGTCTATGAGTCATTACTAAAATACTAAATTAAATCATACACACTAGTGATTTGAGTGGAAATACTTGCTCTTAAGCAGATAGTATCTTCTTCACTTTCCACTGGTTATATAAGCCAGCTGATTGCTCTTTCCTTGTCCCTATAGTTGACAAATACATAAGATATGACAGAATCCATAAAAATAGCTATGCCTTTGTGCTAATAATCCCACTTCTGAGAATCTGGAAACATAAATCAGCCTGATCAAAACCTCCTGTATAAAAATTATACACACACACACATATATATAGAATATTATGTATATATGTGTGTACATATGTTATATTTGCACACATATATATATATAATCTAATAATGTCTCATAATGAGGGACTTTATGTAATCAGTGAAGCTGTACAAACCAGGTAAATTATTAAGTATCCATTAAATTATTCTTATGAGGATCACAGAAGTTTGAGGTATGTTTATACCATTTTAACTAAAACAGCAGAATGCGAGCTGTTATGCATAATACCTATGCACATATTTTTCTTTAAAATTCTTGGGCTCTGAATTCAGGCTACTTGGATGTGAACTCTGGATTATAAATTTATTCCTCATGGGATCTTGGACAAATTACCTATCCTCCTTGTATTTCACTTTCTTCAACTGTAAAAGGGAAGCCAGTATTAAATAATAAAATATGTTGTTATGAGGGTTAAATAAGATGATTCTTATAAAGCACTTTATGCAATAACTCTAATAAAGCCGACATATAATAATCATTTACTTACCACCTTTTCCATAATGAGGAATGTTTATAGTAAAAGATTTACTCTCCCATATTTTTCTGAGATAATATGAAAGGAAATAAAAAAGACTGACAAAGTCTGAATTCTCTACAGAGAAGGTGTCAAGTGCATGAATATTACCATTCTCAGAGCTGGACTCATTGTTTTTACTCAGGAACCTTCTTTCCTAGGTCTGTATTACTTGAAGGAAACACTGTTGAATAATTGAATGCAACAGTAAATCTAAACAAAAGAAATAACTAACTCATATTTTAAGATGAGAATATGACCCCCCTACACTCTGTTCACTTGTGTAATGCTAGCATCCAACAACAAAATTTATGTAGAAAGAACTATTCGTTTTATCTCAAATATAAAAGTTTGAAGATAATAAACTCAGAATTGTCTCCCCTGACTATTGCTCAGTGCCCACTATAAACAAGAATGGCATCTCTCATCTCAAAGAAGTACATGGTTTTAAAGGTTAGTTAAGTATGACAAAGAGAAAATGTCGTTTGGGAGGCTTTCAAGAGATGCCAATAAATTTCCACATTTGCTCTATTATCTCAATTGCAACCAAGAAACATGCTCCCAATTAGTTAATTAAGTTTAAGAACAAACCAAATTAGTTTAAAATGCAATTTAAACTCAAGCCTATAAATGGTAATTAAAACTGCATGCTACTGGTATAAATTTTTCAAAATATTTAAGGAGAGTGAATTTCAAAAGGATGCACATTTTAAGGGAGACTAAGAGAGGCAGATTTGTTCTAATGGTAGACTTCAAAGATAATATTTTAATTAACCCTTTACTCACGACGATTTAGAGTTTTAGATAAGAAAATAGTATCTACTCATTGTAGATGATTAGTATTAGATTTATTTGTCTCTATGTCAATGATAATAAAGCAGGGTTTTCCTAATAATAAACTGATTCACTGATTAACAAAACTAAAATATATATTGAGTAAGAATTTTAAACACTCTTAAAAATTGTTAACAATGTGGCGCAACTGGGTGGCTCAGTGGGTTAAAGCCTCTGCCTTTGGCTCAGGTCATGGTCCCAGAGTCCTGGGATCGAGCCCCACATCAGGCTCTCTGCTCAGCGGGGAGCCTGCTTCCTCCACTCTCTGCCTGCCTCTCTGCCTGCTTGTAATCTCTGTCTGTCAAATAAATAAATAAATAAAATCTTTAAAAAAAAATGTTAGCAATGCTAGCTTATAAACTTTAAGTTTACTAATAATGTGTCACTTGAAGATCATCATTAATACCAATATTTAGTATTCACAAATTGCACTATTAATGTTAAAATTTCTCTGGATTGATCTCAGGCATATATAGAGAACAGGAACTTATTATTTTTTTTAAGGATTTTGTTTATTTATTTGAGAGAAAGAGAGAAAGAGAGGGAGAACACAGAGAAAGAAGCAGACTCCCTGCTGAACAGGGAGCCGAACAGGAACTTATTTAATGTATTTATTATACATCGAATTAATGGCTTTATTCTCTCTAGTCATTTGTCACTAATAAGAAAATGCCTCATTAATCAAATAAAACCTGGAAGAGTAGGCTCTTTTTTTTTCCTTCAAGGAGGGAATATAATTCCAAAAAATAAGACTATTTTTTTTTAAATGTCTAGAGTGAAATGTTTATAATTTAAAGCAAGGCATGAACTAAGTGGGATCTTTCCAACAATGTGGTACTCTACGTGAGTCAAACTTCTTGACTGATCTCACTATCCTTTAGAGGAAGAAGGAACATCTAAGGTTCCTTGGGCACTGGTGGAATTGGAGATTTTTTAAAAATATTTATTTTATCAAAATGTTCTTCCTTATTTCTTTGCTGATTCTTTTGATTTTACCACATTACTGTGTTTTTCCCCTTGTGTTGTCACCAACATCATCAGCGAACAGATGGAGATCCACATATACAACTTAGGCATGAAGTAATTTCTTAAGTAATCACTCAGATTTTCTTCCTTTGGATCAAGTTTCTCTCTTTTTTTAGATAAGTCGTAAGATTTCTAAGATTCTGAATGTGATAAAATTCGGTTGAAATCTCTGAAGTTTCTGGTTAATTTCCTCTTTCAAATTTTGTTCACAGGCTTTGTTATTCATAGACTTTGTCATTTAAGGGATATAGATTTCTTTAATCTGATAGGTTTTATTTGAACTACAAGTATCGATTTCCTCCTAAATAATATTGTCTTTATGTCACATAAGTTACATATTCCCTCTAAACAATATTAAAGAACTAATGGGGATAGAGTTTTTTAAAAGTAAGAGCAAAAACATGTGGCTCTTGGGTGGCTCAGTCAGTTAAGTGTCTCACTTTTGATTTCAGTTCAGCTCATGATCTCAGGATCCAGAGATCAGCCCAGGCTCTCCTGGGCATGAACCCTCCTTAAGATTCTTCCTTTCCCTTTCTCCCTGCCTTTCCTTCCTGCTCACATGTGAGTTTCTCAAAAAAAAAGGAAAAAAAAAAAAGTAAAAACAAAAACAAAATCCCCAGCAAAATGGTTAAGATTTGGAGATGATATGATATGGTAAGAAAACTAAAATTTTGCCTGGGATCTATGGGGTTCTTACTACTTCAATTTAGTGGTGTGAAATACTATAAATTGAATGGAAGGGGTTTGAGGAAGAAGGTAATGACCATATTATAGAAAAAAAAAGAAATATAAAAAATAAGAAATATGTATAAATATTTGTAGATATATGTATTTCTTACTTTATATACATATGAAGTTATGTGTGTATAAACTTTATATAGATGAAGTTTATATATACAAACATATATGATATAAACATATATATATCATTTTGTATGTATTTTTTTTAAAGATTTCATTTATTTATTAGACAGAGACATATCACAAGTAGGTAGAAAGGAAGGCAGAGGAAGAGGGGAAGCGGGCTCCCTGCTGAGCAGAGAGCCCGATGTGGGGCTCGATCCCAGGACCCTGAGATCATGACCTGAGCTGAAGGCAGAGGCTTAACCCACTGAACCACCCAGGGACCTCTTACCTTACATGTATTTTAAAAGATAGTCCTCATATGATAAAGAAATATTCCATTGCAATTCCTAGTCTCAAGAGTTATAGTGGATGGCACGCAGTATCACTCAGCAGGAGGATGTATGAGTAAATCCTCACAGCTTTTTTGCTCTTTTACAAACTTTTTTTTACAACAGTTTTAGGTTCACAGCAAAATTGGGAATTTTGGAAGACGCAGAGTTCCCATATGCCCTTCCCCCCACACTTGCAGAGCCTCCCCATTATCGACAGCCCCCACCAGAGGGGTACATCTGTTACAGTTGATGAAACTGCTGTTGGCTCATCATTAGCACCCCAAATACATGGTTTATTTGAACGTTCACTCTTGGTGTTGGACATTCTGTAGGTACGGCAAATTATTAAGGACATGCATCCACCATTAGAGTGTCATACAGCGTAGTTTCACTGCCTAAAAAATCCTCCATGCCCAATCTACCCATCCCTTGCCACTCCCCAAAGCCTTTTCCTAATTCCTGATGAATAGGGCTTGATTAGGTGTGAGAGTACAAAACCTCCCTCCTCCTTCCCACGCAACACTGTCTGACCGTGGGGCGGGAAACCATCACCATTCCTGCTGTGCACTGTTGTGACGGAGGAGGCTTCGCTCCGCTCACCCAAGTCACTACATCATGGGCCTAGCTTTATAAGGCCCCTGCTGGTCAAGATGTCAGATCACACACGAAAGACCGCTTTATAGAACGCTATGGAGAGTCTCCCTTTAGCAGGTGCCCCTAAAGTTTAATTACAGACTATCTCCCCACTTCTGTCACAATTTGGGTTGTGACAGAAAATTAGGTATTTTCTGCTATGTTTTTTTTTTTTTGAATTATGTTGCAACTATCTCCAATTGATAATATATAAAGTTCTTTCCCATTTGCCACATCAGATAGACTTCTAGTTAGTTTAGAGTTTAACGGTTTTGTTGTTGTTGCCCGTTTTGTCTTCGAAGAATTGGAATTGGATCTCTAATTAACTATGTTCTGCCTGATATACTGACTGGATCTCATGAGAAGATATTCCTTTTCAGAAAAAAAAAAAAATCCAAACAAATCAAGATATGTTTTTATTTAGGTAAACAATCAAGATAACGTTAAAAAATGTGAACTGAGAACAGAAGCATTACATGTTATGTAAAGAATGGCATGAAGTATTGAATAAAACCATGACGTGGACCCTTCATGAATCTAAAAGTAGCTCATCTTGAGTAGAGTGGAGTTATGCGGTGAAGAGGTAAGCAAACACAAGCCCCCCAAGAGGGCTACATATGGCCAAATTGCTCTCTGAAAAAACTGAATCACCTGTAAGATATACATAAGAGAATCTGATTTCCTGTTTATTCCTTGTTTGGAACATCTCCCATTTATCTATACAACTAATAGGTATTTCTCAGAATCAAGAAGTTATGTCTTCCAGAGAATCACCCCATGGTACCTTATTTCAAACTCACTCCTAATGATTAGCATACTATTTATTTTGGAATTTATCAAATTGTTCGGTTTTATTTATTAGGTTATTTATTGTTATATATGAACCCATTACATGTAACACTTGAGTACAACTAACTGGTTTTGCCTGCCCAGAGTAGATTTTTCTTCTTCTGATAACAGCATCCATATAATTCTTGGGAGATCATTGAGTCACAATTGCCTTTTTTTTTTTTTTTTACAAGCAATCCTTTATAGAAGTATAATATGCATACAGAAAGAGCACAAGTAACAAGTATGTAACCTGATAAGTTTCCATAAACTGAACACAAATATGTAGCCATAACCTAAATCAAGAAATAGAACATTGCCGCACCTCAGAAGTCCTATTGGTTAAGGCATTAACTTCCCCTTGACTATAAATGCTATTCTGACACATGCAGTAGTTTTGCCTTTTTTTGAACCTTACATGAATAGAATCAGTCACATAATATGTGCATTTCTGTGTATGGTTCCTCTTACTCCACATTAAACTGGTGAGATTCACCCATATCATCGCTCACAGCAGTAGTTAGTTTATTTTCCTTGCTGTATTGTATTCCAATCTATGAACATAACTCATGGTAAGTGGAATAACTTCCTCCCAAATTTGTCTACATCCTCATCCCCAGAAGCTGTGAATGGGTTAAATTACGTGGCAAAGGGAGATTAAGATTGCAGATGAAATTAAATTTGCTGATCAACTGACTTTATACTAAGGAGATTACCCTGAATTATTCAGGTAGGTCCAGCATAACTCTCAGGGGTCTGAACACCAAAGATGAAGCAGAAAAGTCAGTGTCAGAGGGATGGTATGTGAAAAAGCCTAACTGACCGTTACTGGTTTTGAAAGTAGAAGACTGCTATAAACCAAGAATGGGGGTGGCCTCTCCAACCTGGGAAAGGCAAGACAATGGGTTGTCCTGTAAAGTTTTCAGAAAGCAATGTGGCCCTGCCAACATATTGATTTTAGTCCAATGAGATTCATTAAAGACCTCTATAATAAATTTAATAAAGTATAATAATCAAATAAATAAATAATTAAATATAATAAATTTGAGTTGTTTTAAGCCACTAACTTTGTGTTAATTTGTTACAGTAGGGATTGGAAACGAATAGAACAATAATTTATTCTTTTGGTGATGTACGCTTTTGTTTAGATTTTGACTCTTATGAAAATGCTGTTAATCAGCATATTTAAAACTCCTCTGGTGAAATTTTCTATGTACCTCTGTTAAATGTATAGAGGCATTATAAGAGAAAAATGTTCAATAACACAATATGTTTATCTTTAGCTTTAGGCAATGGTGTCAAATAGTTTTCCAAACTAGTTTGTCAAATTTACATTTTCACCAGCTGTGGATGAGAGTTCCAATTGTTCTAAAACTTTCCCAGCACTTCTTATTGTCAGAGTTAATTTTCCTTATTCTGTGGGTCTACAGTGATAATTCACTGTGATTTTAACCTTTATTTCTACATTGGGTCTACATTGGGTCTACATTGATAATTCATTGTGATTTTAACCTTTATTTCCTGGATGCCTGATGAAGCTAGACACCTTTATATATTATATAATTCATTTGATCTGAATATCCTTATTTTTGTGAAGTAACTATTCATATATATTGCTCATTTTTGTAAACTCCTTTTCCATTTCCTTTTTGATTTTGTGAGGTTTTGCATATTCTGGGTACAAATGATTTAAAAATATGGGTGTAAAAACCCATTTCCACTTTATAGCTTGTATTTTCTCTGTTAATGGTATTGCTTCATTAACAGAAGTTCTGACGTTTAAATTAGTACTTTTTTTTCTTCATAGTTTCTTTCTGTAGTATCCTTCATACCGTGCAATATTAGCTTTAGGTATACAATACAGTGATTCAACACATCTGTATTTCACCTGGTGCTCATCACGACAAATGCCCTCCTTAATCCCCATCCCCTATTTAACCTATCCCCTCCCCCAACTCACCTCTGGTAACCCTCAGTTTATTCTCCAGAGTTCAGTCTGTTTCTTGGTTTGCCTCTCTCTCGATCTCTTTTTTGCCCTTTTACTTGTTTTGTCTCTTAAATTCCATATATAAGTGCAATTATATGGTATGTGTCTGTCTTTGATGACTTATTTCATTTAGCATAATACTCTAGCTCCACCCATGTCCTTACAAAAGGCAAGATTTCATTCTTTTTTTATGGCTGATAATAGTCCACGTATATACCCATTCCACACCCCGCCCCCAGATCCTCCTTATCCATTCATCAGTCAATGGATATTGACCGTTTCCATAATTTGCTAATGTAGGTAATGCTGCTCAAACATTGGGGTGCATGTACCCCCCTTGAAATCAGTACTAATAGTAGTTTTGTATTCTTTGGCTAAATACCTTGTAGTGTAATTACTGGATCATGGGATAGTTCTATTTTTAACTTTTTGAGGAACCTCCATACTGTTTTCCACAGTGGCAGCACCAGTCTGCATTCCTGCCAACAGTGCAAAAGGGTTTTCCTTTTCTCACAACCTCACCAATACCTATTGTTTCTTGTGTTGTTCATTTTAGCCACTCTGACAAGTGTGAGGTTATGTCTCCTTACAGTGTTAACTTGTATTTCCCTGATGATCAGGTGAGCATTTATTCATGTGTCTGTTGGTTATCTCTATGTCTTCTTTGGAGAAATGTCTGTTCATGTCTTCTGCCCATTTTTAATTGGATTATTCTGGTTTTGGGTGTTGAGTTTTTAAGTTCTGTATATATTTTGGATGCTAGCCCTTTATCTGATATGTCATTTACAAATATCTTCTCCCATTCTGTAGGTTGCCTTTTAGATCTGTTGATTGTTTCCTTCACTGTTAAAACTGATAAACGGATTCGCTAAAGTCAGAGGATACAAAATCAATGTATGGAAATATGTTGTGTTTCTATGCACCAATAGTAAATCAGCAGAAAGAGAGATTAAGAAAAATAATCCCCTTTACAATTGCATGAAAAATAATAGAAACCCCGAAATAAATCTAGCCAACGAGGTGAGAGACCTGTACTCTGAGAACTATGAAACATTGATGAAAAAAATTGAAGATGACACAAAGAAACAGAAAGACATTCCATGATCATGGATTGGAAGAACAAATATTGTTAAAATGTCTATACAACCCAATGTTATCTGTACATTTAATGCAGTTCTTATCAAAATTCCAATACCAGTTTTCATAGAGCTAGAACAAGCAATGCCAAAATTTGTATGGAAACACAAAAGACTGAATAGATCAAGAAGACTTGAAAAAGCAAAGCAAAGCTGGAGGCATCACAATTCTGGACTTCAAGTTATTTTGCAAAGCTGTAGTGATCACAAGAGTATGGTAAAGGCACAAAAATAGACATACTGATGAACAGAACAGAACAGAAAACCCAGAAATAAACCCACAACTATGTGTTCAAACTAATCTTCAACAAAGCTGGAAAGAATATCTACTGGTGAAAAGAAAGTCTCTTCCAACAAATGGTACTGGGAAAACTGGACAGCATGATGCAAGAGAATGAAGCTTTCTTATACCATAACCAAAATAAATTCAAAATGTATTAAGGACCTAAATGTTAGACCTGAAGTCACAAAAATCCTAGAAAAGAACTTAGGCAGTACCCTCTGACTTGGTTGGTAGCAGCTTCTTTCTAGGTATTTCTCTTGAGGCAAGGGAAACAAAAGCAGAGATCAACTATTGAGACTTCATGAAAATATTGTGTAATGTTTCTTACTTCTGGTCAATAATTTTCTTTAAGTGCTTCACTGTTTTATCTTTCACACTTAGATGCATGATACATCTGGAATTGAAAATTTTGTGTGCTGTGAAGTAGAGATGAAAATTTTTTTCATGTAGAGATCTAATTAATCAGTATCATTTATTAATAAAATCCTTACCCTCACCATACTGCAGTGCCATGTTTTAAATGTAGCCATCATCATCTGCATCAAGGCCATACTGTCCAATGGCTGCTTCTGGTCAATTACTGAGCATCACAGGGATACTGAGATGAACACAGGACTCCTCTAACAGGCAACTTTGTCTTGGAGATTCCCCTGCGTCTTTGCCCATATTTTTTTCCTGAGACAACCTGCAGTCTAGGTCACCTCCATTCAAACTCTTGTACCTTTCTCTTTCACAAAGGGTGAGGATTACATTCTGGCCTAACAACTTACCAATTTTTCCGGCACCTTCCCAATTTCTCTTGCATAGGCATTTTCTCTAATAAAATACTTGCATGTTTAATTTCATTTGGAAGTCTGCTTCTCAGAGGATCTGGGCTAACATAAGTGGTGCCAGAGGGTCTGAGAAGATAGGCAGTTAAGATGAGTATTTGGGATTGCCTCAAAGATGGGATGTGGTATGGATATGGATAGGATAAAGTAGTGGCTTGACTGTTAAAGGTTTCACCAGTAGTGACTTGCGAGACTGTCCCAGTGGAACAGGGATGCTGTTGCAGACTCAATGATCTAAGCATTTGAAAGATATGAAACAAAGCCTACAGATACAGCAGAGTTGGCCGGTAACTGCCAAGTTCTGTTGATTCCCTGCAGAAGAATAATGAGAGGCTAGAGGCTGTTAACAAGCAGCTGTTAATGGCTGACTGTGAGAACCAGGGAGCCCCAGTGGTGGATATAAAAGGCCCTTATCACCTGTACTGGAAGGACAGGCACAGACAAACAGCAGGTTGAAGACTTAATTATGAAAAGAGAGCTCCAGAGATGCTTAAATTTTCAGGTAAGGCAAGTCTGTTATGTGAAGGTCAGGCCCATATAGAGGAAATATGGGATCCTCAAAATTGAATGGGTGTCCCTGAGAATGCTGACTCTACCCTTCCCCCCAGACTTTCTGGATATACAGAAGTGGCCCTCCTTATCTAGTAATATTTAGCGATTATACTGTGCTGGAAGACACCACAGATGTCTCTTTCCCACAAAGCAACAAATGTCCCCTCAGGATCTGCCCCACTTTACATCCTAGGCTAGGCTAACACCTGGGTTGAAATCCCAGCATAAATATACCCCCTATGCCTGACCTGTAAAGAGAACTTTTAAATAGAGAAATATAAGAATTAGACTGCCTGTACCAGCAGGACCTAAGGGAGTATTTCTGGGATTGAATTTTAGGTCACTTCATCAAGGGAGCTCATACTTCCAGACTGGATAAGTAGGATTTGTTGACTTAGGTGTGTTCCCCAGGACATGTGACTTACCGCCCTATAAGAACACCAGGGAATGAGGTAACTTTGTTGCTAGGGTGGCTCCTAGAAACCTGGAAGAAAAAATGAAAATGACCAACTCTCAGCAAAGTAAAAAATGCCTGAATTAGTGTAGAACATGGTGAAGAAAGGAATAAAGTCTATGGGAGGTGGCTGCCATGGTTAGTTTTATGTGTCAACTTGACTATCAATTTGACAGGGTGCCCAGATTATTTGGCTAAACATTATTTCTCAGTATGTTTGTGAGGGTGTTTCTGGATGAGGTTAATATTTAAATGATAAGTCTATCAACAGAGAATATGAATAGAGCAGAGGGCCCTCCCCAAAGTGGGTGCTCTCATCCAAACCTTTGAAGGCCTCAATAGAATAAAAGGCTGAGTAAGAAATAATTCTCTCTTTGCCTGACTTTTTGAGTTGGGACATCCATCTTCTTCCTTCAGGCTTGGACTGGAACTACACCATCCGCTCTCCTGGGTCTGGACTTCTCAACTCCCATAATTGTGTGAGCCATACCTTTCAATAAATATCTTTCATACCTATACATCCTAATGGCTCTGTTTCTCTAGAGAATGCTGACTGATACAGATTTTGGTATCAAGAGTACTTCTAGGAGAACAGAATTTTAAGGATAAGTTTTATGAATTGTTTCTGGGATTCTGGAATTGGTTCTCTAATCTGACTAGATTTAAAAATGCTGATGAGGGGGTGCCTGGGTGGCTCAGTTGGTTAAGCGTCCAATTCTTGATTTCAGCTCAGGGTCCTGAGATTGCGTACTGTGTCTCAGCTCCATGCCCAGCGGGGAGTCTGCTGGAGATTCTCTCTCTCCCTCTCACTCTGCCCTCCACTTCCCGCACCCCCCCCATCCCACTCTCAAAATAAATAAATCAATCTTCTAAAAAATGCTAATGAGTCTATTACCAGGGGCGAAGAGAGCACTGGTGGTCCATGGTGTGATTTGGCCACCAACAGATGCAAAATATTTCCCTGGATACTCCCAATCAACCCCTTAAAAGGGCAAGGGGCTGTGTAATTGTGTATGTCATGCTTTCAGACATTTTTGGAAATCTAATGAATACAGTGAGGTTGACTAGTTACTCCTGATGCTGCTGGAATGAGAAAAGGATGAATTTAGGAATTTGAATTCCCAGCTCAAGCTCCCCATAAATTACCCAATAGCTTCTCATGGAGCCTGAAGCAGATCCTTATCACCCATAGCCTCAGGGATGAGGTTGCTGAGAACAGAAGGCAGGATCTCATCCTGTGACACGAAGCTGAGTTATACAAGTTGAACTGTCAGCCTCACAGCGTGTCTGAAGGCACTGACAGGGAAAGAAAGGACATCTGTAAACTGGAATAAGAATGTGCGGAAGGACCCTGACAAGACAGGGACCTTGAGTACCTAAATTCTAACGAGTCTTCTTTGCCAGCAGAAGAGGCCTCTACACGCTCTACCTGGGTCTGAGGACATCAACACTGCTTTTTGCCATTGTTTTCCCTGAAACAGCTGCTATACAAAACAATGGTGTTTCTACGAAGGACTCACCCTTATGACCCTTTTTTGCTTCAAAACTTATAACTGACTTAAGTTTTAAGAGACTCCTAAAGGGGACGTGCACAATGTGTGGCTCATGAGGCAGTATAGTGCACTCTAAAAGAACTACTTGCATTCTCTAACTTACACAGAACTCTGGCAAGTATGTGCAGTGGTGGGTATTGAGAGTATGGGATGATGGTGGAAGGAGCCCCATTTTGGATTAGGCTGAATTTACTTACACGGGCTCACTGAGCAGGGATTCTGTATTTAATATTACCACTCTGGGAGTTCGAAAGTTTGGCTGAAAAGTGACCAGAAAGTGGCCCACAGTGAGTGAAATGGAAATTCTGAACCTGCCTTGGCTTAACATAGAGGATTGGGGATTTTGGAAGATTGAAGTGGATTTGTCATTGAAGAACTACTCATCTACTCTGGGAGGGTCCAGAACACACACCTTTTACCACTACTATGAAAAATAAATTTGTGAGGAGAAATCTGGCATCTTTAAAGAGCTCTGTGATCACTCTTCTCTATAAGCCAGACCTTGCAGTGGACACTGAGTCAGTGGTTTTAGAAACCATTCCAGTCAGTGGTTTGGGAGTAATTGGATCCTAGGATGGGGGGCAGGTGGTGGCACTCAACCGACAAAGGTAAGGTAGGCATGATTACCTTAATGGACAGCAGAGTCAAAGCAGCAATCAGAACAGTTAGATTTGCACAGACCTATGGCACTGGCAAGTTGATCCAGGTGTTCCAAAAAGTGAAATGGATGGGAAGCCTACTGAATGCTCTCTTGATTTACATACACAGAAAAGTTCTAGGTTAAGTAAATAAAAGTCTAACTTGAATCAAAATAGATGGACCTCTAGTCAACTCTTCTTTTTTTTTTTTGCAAGATTTATTTATATTTAGAGAGAAATATAAATATAAATAAATATAAATATTTATATTTATTATTAATATTATATTATTAATATATAATATAAATAAATATAAATATTTATATTTATATTTATTTAAATAAATAAATCTTTTTTGCAAGATTTATTTATATTTAGAGAGAAAGAGTAAGGCACAACACCTGCACAGAGCAGGGGAGGGGCAGAAGGAGAGGGAGGGAGAGAGAATCTCTCAAGCAGTCTCGTGCTGAGCATGGAGCTGGATGCAGGACTTAATCCCACAAACGCATGAGGTCATGATCTGAGCTGAAACCAAGAGTCAGATGCTCAACAGCCACCCAGGTGCCCCAACTCTCCTTTTAA
This sequence comes from Mustela nigripes, assembly GCF_022355385.1. Taxonomy (NCBI): domain Eukaryota; kingdom Metazoa; phylum Chordata; class Mammalia; order Carnivora; family Mustelidae; genus Mustela; species Mustela nigripes. Next base: position 116,833,075 of record NC_081562.1, on the reverse strand, counting down.
AAGAAAAACCAACCAACCAACAAAACCGAAGTTAATTATCCAAATTTCTTCTCTCTAGGAGTACTATTTGCACTGACTCTTTTTTGTGGGTGCTCCTGGGGCCGCTGCTCGATGCATTGGAGGTCAGTGGGCACGAAGGCCCGGGCTGCCTTCTCGGGCAGCAGGTTGGCGTCATCTTCGGACAAGTCCTCTAGCTTGGTGGGTGGCTCTGACCGGAGGGGCTCGGGCTCCATGTCCCGCCACCCGGGGGGGTCTGGGAACAGGGCACTGGGCGGGGGCCGGTCCCCTAGGGCAAGGTGGCTGCCTCGCTCACTGTGCTGTCAAGGCCATCCTCAGGTCCCTCTCCGGCCGTGGTAGACCCAGCTGAGGACCCCACCTTGGAGGATGCGGCTCCATGGGTCTCGGCCTCACCTTCCCCTTCTGGCTGACGGCCATTGGGGACCAAGGCCTGGGGTGGGCTCTTTTCCAGGGCCTCAGACCCCTTCACTTCCAGCAGGGCCAGGGTCTCGGGTTCTGTCATCCTGGGGCCTCACTCCTGGGTCTACCATGAGGGCCTATCACCCTGGAGGGAGCGGAAGAAAGCTCTGTCAGAAGTTCCTGGTTTCTGGCCCTCGGGACAGGTTGAAAAAAAAATAAAAGGACAGACAGACAGGCTATAGTGCTACAGCTGTCCACTTCTGGGAAGTGGGTAGCATATCGTTCAGAACTATCTATAAATCAGACTGAATTTTTCTTCCCCAGTCAGGTGTTAGGTCAGTTTGAGCCACTTATTCAATGCTACCTACTTGTTCCTTTAGGATCTGCTCAAACACAGACTTGCCTATGAGTTTCATTTGATAATAGAGTGCTGCTGTACCTGTTAGAATTATGGTTCATACAATTCCATTCATGATGATCAACTTAAATCACATGGTGTCTTGATAGCTCATGGATAAACATTCAGTTTTCACTAAGGTCAGAAGCTGCCTTTGAAGCAGTTTCCTGAAAAGGACAGAATAAAGCATCCCCCACCCTGAAATCATATGGTTTTGGTGTGATACACGTAAAGGATCCCTCTCCAGGCTCCAGAACACAGCACTGCCTTCCACATTGGTATACTTAAGTCTCATGGCCTATTTAACAGGGTAGCTTTTGTGGTAGCCCACAACTATCTGAAACTTTCCTTTGAGGTCCATGAAAAACTCTCAGTCTTAGGGGCACCTGGGTGGCTCAGTTGTTTAAATAAGGGTCTGCCTTAGGTCAGGTCATGATCCCAGGGGCCTGAGATTGAGCCCCGACTCAGGTTCCCTGCTCAGGGGGGAGCCTGCTTCTCCCTTTGCCCCTCCCCCTTATGTGCTTTCTCTCTTTCTCAAATAAATAAATAAAATCTTAAAAAGTAACTAGCAATCTTAGAAAATACTCTGTATATGTACTAGGGAAGTGCACCCTCCCCAAAAGTATATAATCCATCAAAGATTCTCACTAAGCATTACACTTTTTTTAGTTATAAGATATGCCCAATGTATTAATTCATTCTTTACTTTGGAGAGATCTTAACATGCCCTGGACCACTGACCTCTAGAAATCTCACCAAGGTGGTAGAACCCTGAATTTTTGATTTTTATATTATCCCTTGGAATGAATGTTTTTGTCTTTGTTTTTTACCAAAGTGCCAAGGATAATTTCTACCTTTTTGATCAATAGGTATCATCATGACATCAACAATCATGATGAAAACAACGATGTTAGATCAGATTGATTTCCTGTAGAATGGTTAGGCAATTCTTCTACAGATTAAATTGTGGTGGTGTGCCAGAGTGTTGGTGAGTGATATCTGTTAAGGTATTCTGCTGCATTTTTCAGGTGAAAACAAACTGCTCCTAAAATAAGTATATGGGGAAAAAAATTGACATTGGATAGCTGCCTGTCAAGTACCCATGTTTTTCTGCTCCCAAAGAGAAAGGGCATCTGCGTAGTACCTGTGTCATTGCAGTCCTTCTCAGCACGTGACAGTTGGCAGATAGGGGAGGTGGTAGGTGTTTAAACTTGGCCTTTCCTAACATAACAACTTTCAATTCATATGTGACAGAATCAGTATGAAAATTTTACCAGTTGCTGGGTATGTCTAATCCAGTTGTATTTCAGAAGTGGGTAAATCATCATGGAACTTGTTCTGACATCCACTGGGCTGGCTGTGAGAGAGCCCAAAGTCAAAACCCTATTAACTGTCTGAATCCAAAACCCCCACGCTCACTGGTAAATCACAGTGATTTTTAGCTCATGAGGACTTAGCATTAGTTCAGAATGAGCATCCAATAATGCCGCAAGGCCTTCATATTTTCCTTTTTCTAACACTTGTTCACATGAATGAATACCTGTGCATTCTTTGGGGGCAAGTCCACAAGGAAGACTTGTAGTACAAAGGTTAGACATTGTTTTAAGGTTCTTCAAGGGGGACCTCAGTCTTCGTTAAGGCTTCTTTCATTCAGGAGGCTATGGGACTAAAATTTGGGAATTAGGGAGAGAGCCATGACTCTAAATTGTGATGATTCATGTCAGATCTCCGTTAAGTGAAGCAGCAAATTTTTGCTTATACGAATTATGTAAGACATTAATATAGTAGTCCCCCATCATGGGCAATTTTGCTTCTATGGTTTTAGTTACTCCTGGTCAGTTGTTGTCTGGAAGCAGATAATCCTCCCTCTGATATACTGGCACAAGGTCAACAGGAGCCCACAGATACATTCGCCCACTTCACCTCATCACATAGGCATTTGGAGTGTGGTACAGTCAGTTATCTTGAGAGAGAAAGAGAGACCTAGAAAGACAGAGACTATATTACAGTATACTCTTATAAGTGTCCTATATTGTTATTATTGATTTTAATCTCTTACTGTGCCTAATTTATAAATTAAACTTTATCATACATATACATGTACAGGAAAAGCGCAGAGTAAACATAGTGTTCAGTCCTGTCTGCGATTTCAGGTGTCCATTGGAGGTTGTGAAACATACCCCTGCAAATAAGAGGGGGGGGGGGGACTACGGGAGAAACCATTTTTTATTGCCAAAGATCACCAAGGATGGAATTTTTCTGATAATTCTTGCAGTATTCCTTCTCATTACAATAATATCCACTTTATCTTTGTTGACTGCACACTGCTATTTGGATTCTGTCCCTCTGGGATCCCATCGTTCCGAGTGAATTCAGGAAGCCCATTTTGATAGCAGCATCTCCCACTGTAACTTCTAGCCTGCGGAGAACAGCCCCTGGAGATATTTTTAAAAAATTAACATTCACTTCACCACTGTACTTTCCAAAGCCTTGTCTTAAAAGGTATCCCATAGAACGTTTTTGGGGAAAATAGTTAGGGAACAGGTGGGTTGCTTATGATCAATTTCTCTCCTTGTTCCTATATAAACCATTGGATACTTTCTTCTACACTTTATGAATGAAGTTCTGTCATTATAGTTTCTTTTAATTTGGCTACTTTTGGGTTCAAGTTTCATTAAAACCGATTATGCCAAATTCTAGAACCACTATCAAATGTTCAAGCTAACAAACTGAATCTAGATGATCTACTTAGTGCATTCATAGCAACACATTTGTCTTGTCTCCTTCTACCCTGAGAATTTATTCTCAAACATATTCCTAAGATTTCTGTGAAACTTAATTGGAAAAATTTTGTAATTCTTTGAGTGTTCCTATAATATGTTTCCAGATCATACTTGGAAACCATAGCGCTAGGGTCTGCTGGGATTTAAATCTGGTTATAAGTCTAGCAGCACTGAGTGTTGTTTGGTGGAAGAGGGAGAGCTTAAGGAACAGGTTTTTTTTGTTTTGTTTTGTTTTCTGGTTGGTTGGTTTTTAACTATAGCCATTCGTAGAAAGTGAAAATGGGCTATCACTACTGAAAATGGAAGACAGGCAGATCTGGTAAATTTCACAGAATCTCCCCATATGTTCTAATCACATTTTTCAATCACTGCAGTGACTATTTGAAGAGACCCTACAAGGCTGTGAATATTGTGAATTCCATATGTGCTGAAACTCAGCAACTGGCAAGATCTAATCTGGAGTTGGTGTTGTGTGTGTACGTGCATGCGTGTGTGTGTGTGTGTGTAAAGATTTTATTTGAGAGAGAGAGAGAGAACCGAGAACCAGCAGAGGGAAGAAGCAGAGGGAAGAGGCAAACACAGGCTCCCTGCCTAGGACTCTATTCCAGGACCCAAGGATCCCAGCCTGAGCTAAAGGCAGACCCTTAACTGACTGAGCACCCATAACCTGGGGATGATTTTTAGGAATCTCTTCCTTGTGGCTACAGGGATAAAGGATTCTTTCAGAATGATCATAGAAACTTTCTGTTCCCTACCCAGGCCTTGAATTATACGTTTAAAGCCCTGAGAGCTCATTTTTTTCCTTATTATGAGTTTACTAGTAGAATTAGAAGAAATCAAGCAACCTCACTATCTTTATAACCTTTATTCCCACTAAAGCTTTGCAGAGCGACTGGACTCCTCCAGGTGACTTCAGGCGACAGCTTAAGGAAGTGTTTTGACATAGTATGCCATTTGCTACCAGTGTTCCATTTGCCACTAGAAATGAAGTCATGAATGCCTTTAAGGCAAAACAGATCAGAGAATCAGTTCTAAATTTCTCTCCTCAAGGTTATATTCCCCTGGAAGCACCTCCATTACCAAAACCTTTGTAAGTCTAGGTTTCATTGGAAAAACAGAGCAACTACATGTATATTATAGACCGAGTTCTGCGGACTTAGAGTCTGAGACAAGGATTCTCTTGCAAGTGATTGAGGGTGTTCTTAAGAGAAATTGCCAAGAAAGAGAGAGAAATAGGATAGGAGCTGGGGTAGGGGACAAGTAAAGGTGTTATTTTAGCTAAAGGCTAACCTTAGTTTAATACCAGGAGTTCTTGAGTATGAATGGGGAATGAAAGGAATTGCTTCTCCTGAGGAAAGGGCCTCAAGTTGATAAAGGTTGATCCACGAATTATTGGGGTGGGGTGGCATTTACAGGTGATGGCAGTGCTTCAGAGAAGAGAGAAGCCGTGTCCCATTAGCTGCCAATGGTCACAGGATGTGGGGTCTGGGTGCATTGACCAGTAAAAGGGCATCTGGGCAGGTCACCAACAGTTTGTCTGTACCAACAAAGTGTGATGGGAATGAGGAAATTAATAAGGGGAATGGATTCATACCCATGTGGAAGCAGTTGGCTGTGTAAACACAGCAAAAACAGTTGTGAAATCTCAGTCCGATGCCCTGGAGGGAAAGAATGCTCTAATATCAGAAAAAGGTGTGGTCTGTTGTGACAGTGACGTGTGAACTACTGTGAAGTTCTGAAAGTCGGCTGCACCTGACTGCCAAGATCTTCTGAAGACTGGGCGGCTTCATTTCTGACTTCCACATTTCCAAAGTCCCTGTCCTTAGCGTCTAGAACGCGAGAGAACCGTATTCTAGAAAATGGGATTGTTGGTAATCTCATGGGACAACAATCAACCCAGCACAATTGTCAACTAGGTCAAAGGTGATATTCATATTTTCAAACCTTATATATCATTATTGATCGTTATCTTTCTCTATCAAGTCATTCTGAGAGGTTATGTTAATGTTTCCTACTGCTGTTGTGACTCGGATATTTTTTCTTTGGGTTATATCAACTCTTTCATAGATATCAAGGCTGTGTTATTAGGTGCATAAAATTCAGAACTGTATTATCTTCTTGGTATGCTGATACAATTTTGCTATAAAATATTCCCTTTTATCACTAGTAATGCTTCTTGCATTTAAGTCTATTGCATCTGTTACAATTGCGACACCAGTCATCTTTGATTATTGTTCACATGGTATATCTTTTTCCATTCTTCTTCTTACATTTGGAATGTGTCTTTAATAAACAACATTAAGGAGATGTAGTCTAATAATCTTTATTAATTGGATCATTTGTCCCATTTGCATAAAATAGGATTACTGTGTTTTTATGGTTATTGCTACCTATTTGCTTTTTATTCTTATTTGTTCCACTTGCTTTCTCTCTGACTTCTTTGTTCATTAACTTATTGTTATGATTCTATTTCCCCTCTATTAATGTATTGATTTTAAATTACTTTACTCTTCCTTTACACTGCACCCTAGAGATTACAACATGTAGCTTTAATTTAATACAACTTAATACAAACTGGTATTTTTATCATTTTTCAGGCAATGTGAGAACCTCAAATTGTAATGATGTGTCTTCTCCCCCATTTTTTCTTTTAAGTGTCATTTTTTAAAAGACTTCCTAAGTTCTGCTTATGTATGTTTTTACCTGAAAAGTCCTTATGAAATCATTGTCTTAATTTTGTTTTCAGTGTTTTCCTTATCTGTTTACTTTTGTTTTTTTCTGTTTTGTTGTACAAATCTACAGGTTTTAACACAGGCATAGATTCATGGAATTGTCACCCATTCAGGATATAGGCTTGTTCTGTAACATAAAAACCTTCCTTGAACTACCCCTTCATCCCACCTTCTTCTGAGCAGTGCCGTAATCACGTTGCATTCTCCATCACCATAGTTTTAACACTACAAGACATTCTTGGTAGCGCTTACACAGTCAGTTTTTTTTTTTTTTTTTTTTAAGATTTATTTAATTATTTGACAGAGAGAGATCACAAGTAGGCAGAGAGGCAGGCAGAGAGAGAGGAGGAAGCAGGCTCCCTGCTGAGCAGAGAGTCCGATGCGGGGGCTCAATCCCAGGACCCTGAGATCATGACCTGAGCCGAAGGCAGAGGCTTTAACCCACTGAGCTACCCCGGTGCCCCACATAGTTACTTTTTATTTACACTTAGCCAGATATTAATCCTTTCTATTATACTTAATTTTTTCTTTCCTTATCACTTTTCTAAGATATTTACATTCTGCATAAAGAACTGCTTTTGGCATTTTTTAAAAATGCATGTAGAGCTGTTTTTTTTTTGTTTGTTTGTTTTTAGTTTTAATTTGACCAAAATTGGTTTTTAAAATTTTTTATTTTATTTTTGCGTTTCTTTTTTTTTTTTTTAAGATTTTATTTATTTGTCAGAGAGAAAGAGAGAGAGAGAAAGAGGGAGCACACAAGCAGACAGAGTGGCAGGTAGAGGCAGAGAGAGAAGCAGGCTCCCTGCCAAGCAAGGAGCCCGATGCGGGACTCGATCCCAGGACTCTGAGATCATGACCTGAGCTGAAGGCAGCAGCTTAACCGACTGAGCCACCCAGGAGTCCCTTGCCTTTTCTTTTAAAGGATATTGTTGTTGGGTATAGAATTAGAAGTTAGTGGTCATTTGTTTTGAGTACTTTAAAGGCAAGCATTTAAATTCTTTTAAAATTTCTTTTATTTTTAAGTAATCTCTACAGCCAGTGTGGGACTTGAACTCACAACTCCAAGGTCAAGAGTCATATAATCTACCAACTGAGTCAGTTGGATTATCTTTTGGATTTCATTCTTTTGGTTCAGTAGTTGATATCATCTAAGTGTTATTTCTTTAAAAGCAATGTGTTCTTTTTATCCTGGTTGTTTTTAAAATTTCTCTTAGTGTTTGGTTTTCATAAGGTTTACCAAAATGTACATATAGGTAATTTTCTTTTCTTTATTTTCCTTCTTTTGTGGTCTATTTGCTTCAGCTCATACAATTTTTGTTGATCTATCTTTAGTACACTAATTCTCTTCTGATTCTTATCTGCTCTAAGGTAATATTTAATTTTTGCTTTCAATATATTGCATTTTTACTTAATATTTTTAATTAATTATTTAGCATTCTCATTCTCTGGAGAAATTAACCTTTTTTTTTGGTGAGGCATGCCTTTTATTACAAGATTTTTTATTTATTTTTTTTTTTAAGTAGCTCTACGCCCAATGTGAGGCTCGAACTCATGACCCTTAGATCAAGAGTCACATACTCTGTTGACTGAGCCATCCAGGCCCCCTATTATTAGAGTTTACAAACAAGAAGGATTGGTGGGGGCACCTGGGTAGCTCAGTGAGTTAAACATCAGCTCAGGTCATGATCCTGCGATCCTGGGATTTAGCCCCACCTCAGGCTCTCTGCCAGGGGATGGTCTGCTTCTTCTTCTCCTTCTGCTGCTCCTCCTGCTTGTGCTCTCTCTTTCTCTCTCAAATAAGTGTAAAAAAAAAGAGGAAGAAGAAGAAGGAGGAGGAAGAGAAGAAAAGGGAGAAGAGGAGGGGGAAGGGGAGAAGTATGGGCGGATAGACAGAGAAAGGAAAGAGAAGAAAAAAGAAAGAAAAAAAGTCTTTATTTGTTGTTTCTGGTTCTAGGCATACCGGGTAATTTTCAGTTGTGTGACAGATATCATATTTGATGAACTGTGGGTTGTAACGACTTCATCTTCCTCTAAAGAGAGTTTATTTTACCTTGTGGTAGTATTTAGGTTTGGAATATGGATATACCACCTTAATATCAGCCGGGGTTAACTGGGTTTGGGGCCAGATTACGGTTTTGGGGGGCTCTGGTTCATTACTACATTCAGCACACAGCTCTCCAAAATCTCAAATGAGAGCCTCAAGCGATTACTAGGCTCATCCAGGTCTTCAGAATAGGTTCTTAATTCAATTATTTGTCTCCTTTATACTATTAAACAGTAAAAAATCTCTAATCTGATTCCTAGGGTCTTTCCTTTTAGCTTTTCAGTTGCTTACTCTATGCATTTTAGGAACATGGCAACTTCCTTGTGCAAAAATCTACCACATACAAAATTCATTTTTTACTCTTCCCTTCTTATCAGGATTTTAGTGTCTTAAGTCCTAACAGTCCCGGCAATCATGAACTCCAAAATTATCTTTCTACCTCTTTGAGACGGTCAAAAATCTGCTGGCTCTTTGTTTCTTCACAAGGTTCAGGTAATATTTTTTTTTTTTTAAGATTTTATTTATTTATTTGACAGCTAGAGATCACAAGTAGGCAGAGAGAGAGAGAGGGAAGCAGGCTCCTGCTGAGCAGAGAGCTCGATACGGGACTCCAACCCAGGACCCTGGGATCACGACCTGAGCGGAAGGCAGAGGCTTTAACCCACTGAGCCACCCAGGCGCCCTTAGGTAATATTTGACTTCTGGCTTCTAGCCACCTGCATTCCCACCAATAATCAGCAAATGCCCTCAGAGACAGTATGGCTCTGAGAATGTAACAGAATGTTTGTCAGTTCTCTTTCTAAATTCACATTTCTGAGATTGGGTTTCACTTGACTTTTATGACCACCGTTGGTCAAATAAAGTCAGAGTCCCTTATGGAAAGTTCCAAAAAGAGCACAGCAGGACTTCAGCTACAGACGAATGTGGCCCCTCAAGTCCTCTTGCCTCAATAGCTCTCAAAGACGCTTTAACATTTCTTGTATGTTGTTTCACTTCTTCACTTTAATAGCTTATATTTTATATTTCCTGTCTTACATTCTTAAGAATGTGAGTCCTCCATAAGTTACTACACCTTGTCAAAGTGTAAGTCCAGCTTGCACTGCTCGTGAGATTATCAGTACTGGGCCCTGACTTTCTTGGTTAATTATGGGCAAAGAAATCAAGCAAAACACATCAAGTCCTAGAAATATAAATGTGATCAGGATATTAGGATGAATAAAGAAAGTTTAAACTGGACATTTGTTTGAAATGATGGCTCACTAATAGGGCACCTGGGTGGCGCAACTGGTTAACCCTCGGACTCTTGGTTTCAACTCAGATGGTGATCTCAGCGTCATGAGATCGAGTCCCGTGTCAGGCTCTGTGCTAAGTGGGGAGTCTGCTTGAGGTTCTCTGTCCTTCTCCCTCTGCCCCTTCCACTTGTGTTCTCGCTCTCTAAAATTAATAAATAAATCTTAAAAAAAAAAAACCCAAAAGCTCACTAGTTACTGCTACTCAAAACAGCCAACCCATTCCTGTGAATTCTACAGTTTTGTGGTTGTGGTTTATCTCCTTAATCAATAATGAAAGTTCTCCCTAAATTATTAATATATGTGCTTATAGTCAGTTTCTACTGCTGACATCCAAGGAACCTAACCAGTTCACTCAAATATGTACACCTCCATGTATATATCATATGTCTCCACAAGATTATGAAGCTATAAAGACAGAAAATATTTTATTTCTTTGTAACACATTTCTGAAGCTTGTAAATTATGTTAACTGCATATGTGAATTAAAGTGAATTTTATATTTCATTTCGGATTCCCAAATTAATAAAATATTATATCATCCAAAGTAAATAAAAACTGCAATTAAAATAATCCTATAATGTAAACCATGAAAATAAAAGAAGTCAAAAGCATTGACATAATGTGTTTACTTATGAAGATGATTATGGTTCATTCTAAAACATTGCCTTTCTGAAGCTAGTAGTCAAATCTAGGCATAATATGAAGAATACAGGAACTAGTGAATATGTGTTCAAAATTATATTTTTACCAAAGAGCATGAGTAAAACAGGGAAAGGAGAATGACCACTTTTACTTTAAGAATTAGTAGCAACTTGGAAATTAAAATTTGTTCCTAATGCTGTGTATATTTCATGCACACAGAACTAGAACAGACTGCTGAAATAAAAGTAGAGATTTCTATAAACATAATAGGCTGTATTAAGCCAGCCATTACGTTGGATACGATTTCCATTTAATGTCAGAAATTGGCTTTTGAAGATGGCACTCTAAAAATCAAAGCTTTCAATTTTTGCAGCTTCTAAATTGATTAAGGTAGAAAAAGAAGTAAGTGTTAAAGAAACATTCTGAGAATATCATCATTCAAATCTCATTTTTGAGGGGTGGGGGCAGGTAGTGCTTTGTTTTTATCACATAAGGAAAGGAAAAGGAATGATTGGGACCAGCAATAAAAGGATAACTATGGCAGGGAGGGAGAAGTATTCACACCGGAGCTCTCTAAGCCCTTCGCTATTAGAATATAAATGCTACATCTTGAAATAAACTAGAAAATGAAGGAATCTATCTTTCTCTTTAAAGTGCCAGATCAGAAGAGGCGAGCCTTTTTCTGAGAATCAGGAGAGCTGCCTTCAGAGGTTTCTGTGATCAAAAATGGGGAAAGCACTGATGTGGAAAGACTGATATTTGAATCTCACAAAACTGGTTTTCAGCACCAGCAGTGTTAATAGAAAGAATATCAGAGGCTCCAGACCATCCAACCTACTCGTACAATAAATTTTTGCATGGGCAGCTGGGGAAATCTAATTCTAAACTTACATAGGAACTCTATTCGATAATATTTTTAGTATATGAATATGCTTTGCTCATGTAATTTTTTGGTTTCATTAAGTCAATAAGGGAGGACTGTTACTTGTAGTAAATTGGAGGTGGGAAAATTAATAGCTAACACTAGCCTTCTTCAGCCTTTACCAGTATGATTACTTATTTAGATGAAGTTACACTTATGCAAAATTCATGTTAAAGGCTGGAGCACCACTCTCAAGCATCTCAACCATACGTCATGATCTCTACCTACCAAACCTCTCATCTCTGTTGACATTGGCCACAAACCATATCTAGCCTCCGATCTGGCCTTCATTTCTGGTTTTGCTTCATTCTAACCCGTTCTTCTAACTGCTGAGTCATCTTTCTAAGCTAATTTTTTTTTTTTTTTCTTTCACCTACCTGTTAAAATCCTTCAACTATGCCCTATTTCTTTTGGGAGGACACTCGAACTTCTTAAAATAGCCTCTCACAATTTCCCAACACAGCCATGTAGTGATTTTTCTCTCTTTTAGAGAACAAATGAAATCAACAGATGTAACTTTTCAAAAGCCAGATTAGCCAGAGTCTGCATATTGGTTCGGAAGAGAGGGAATTTTCAGGGTCTGGAAGTCTCAGTGTCTTCTTCCAGAGGTTTCTCAGCTAATAACATATCTGTGTCTGGAAGTTTCTTTGCTAACATTTCTCCTCATTTGGAAATTATTCTTGCGTTTTTGAAAATGAGATAAGTGCATTACATATGTGTGTGTATTTCATTCATTTTTCATATTTCACTCACAGCTAGGCCTTGGTGTTCCCTTGCTGAACATAAACCATTTCACAGAACAACTCAGACAAGGCTGCCGTGGGAGCCGGATGAAATGAGGCCAGAAGCAAGACCGCTTCATATTTCTGTCTATTCACAGACATAAACAAGGTCACTGTGCACACAGAAAACATCCGCCACCTCCCGGCAAATATGAGTGCCTGCTGCTTTTGTAAATTAATTACGGCCTGATCCTTGCTTTAGTCTGCCCTTTTTCTAGAGGAGATTAACGTATCTAATCATAGAATTATTCCACTTCCCAGTTATTACCCAAGGCAGAGAAAAACCCCTACTTCCTTGAGTCCTCCCCCAAATCACCTAAGGAAGCCCACATTCTTTAAATTCTTTCTCTCACCTTCTTACTGAGGTTCCCATAGTTTCTCATGTTGCATGGTCTCCCTAGTTGTTGCAAGAAGAATGAAATGTAATTTATTCACAAATATAGATGTGTTGTTTCTAGCGGTCTTTGACTTGTATGTGTGTGTGGGTGTGTGTGTGAGTGTGTGTGGGTGTGTATGTGTGTGTGTGTGTATTCATAAACACACTTATTGAATGGTTGAAAACACCCACTGGTTAAATCCGGAGTCTTTAAGCTCTATAAACCAACAGGTCCCTAACCCTGATGACACTGATACAAAACTCTCTGAAATGGAGAAATTTACGAATGTGAGCAGCATAGAGAGAACTCTTCTCCCAAAGTATTCCAGAACCGCCCCCACCACTCCCGCACCCTCACCCAACTCACAAGATAAGAGAAAAAGGAAGAAAAGAATCTAGAAACATGGATTCAAGGGAAGGGAACACAGCAACAACATTAAACAGAGCACCACAGTTTGAACCAACTGTTAATTCAAAATTTACTAAAATAAGTAAAAAGCAAAAAAGTAAAAGGGCTCTGATTGACTATTATACTTGAGCAATACAGTTTCTGAGTTAATTCAATAATCTGCTAAAATGCACCAATGGCAAAACTTCATGCCCTTAATCAATACCGGGGCTCAACATTACAATTATATGTGGGTATCCCACTCATTTAAACAAGGTACACCTTATAATCATAAGTTAATTAAGTTAAGGAAAATTCCTGGACCTAAGTTAGCTGCCAAAAGAGTACATCTCATCATGACTATTAGAACTACATCTTAATGTGTTCAAACAGGGCCTTCAAGGATTGAAACATTATTTAAGACCAATTAGTGAAGGAGTGATTTTCCCCAATGCATTTCTATGTGATAGCCGGATTTACTTGTTCTTATACATGGTAAGTGCAAGTGGCGCCTCAGTGTGGATTATCACAAGCTTAATGTAGTGGTTCATGCATTAAGGTTCCCACAGCCAATATAATTTAAATTACTGACTCCATCCAATTAGCAACTATTTTGGTAAGTATTTTACTATTATAGATATGACTAGTATGCTCTGTTCTATGCCTAACTCAACAGTTTCTCCGCTGCACTTTGCCTTCATAAAGAGACATAGTATACCTTTCCCCAGCTACACACAACGCACCCAAATAGCCTTGCCGTACACACGACCTTTTGCAGGCAAGATCTTAACTGCATCTACCTTTTTTCAGGAGCTTGGGTGTTTCATCACATTGATGACATCCTCCTCGGAGGTGATACATCTGACACATTCATTCAAGACATACACATACTCACAAAGAAGATCCTGAAAAGGGACTGGGGCATTACTCTGCACCTAGTACAGGTTTTGCCACTTGGATCAGCTTCCTGAGCATTCACTAGTAAACACAGGACTGCGCTTCCAAGGTCAAGATTGACCTAGTAAACACAGGACTGACCCTTCCAAGGTCAAGAAACTGCTATCAACCTCTCAGTACCCAAAATGTTAAAACATGCTCCCATTTTTCAGGATTTTTTGGGATATGTAGGCAAAATATATTTACTGTTTATAGATTTTACTTAAGCTCATTTACAGTGTTACTTGCAAATTGATTCACCTTGAATTGAAACCCATCTAGAATCTGTCCAAAATTGTAATACAAGGGTGCCCTGAGAGACCCTGCATTACAGAAACTTTAGCAAACTTCTTTCATGCCTCTTAGAGTCTCCGGATCACTCACGATGCCCATTAGTTGTCTATGGGCTTCTGTTGCAAGAAACTTCCCTGCGCTATGCACCAAGAGAGTGTCAACTGTTGGTTATCATATACTGGGATCCCTGGAAAATAGAGATTCTCACCTGATGAGACCTTATGGCCGTCTGCATCCAGCTATCCTTTGTACATTAGGTCACAGAAGCTCAAAATAGCCATGGAGGCATCCTTGCTATATGATAAAGCCAAATATGAGCCCTCTGGCTTATTGCTGTCTGCTTGAGGTAGCAGCTTTCTTTATCTTCAGTCTCCTGACAACTGTCATGGTGCTAGAGATTGCTCCTCTCTTGGATCCCATGCTAGCTGGACAGCTCCTTGGGATCAACTGAGTTAACAGCACTGGAAATTCACCACACCGCTGCTTGTGCTGGAACCCACAGAAGAACTGCTTTTCATTGCTTAACCAGGATGCTCCTACTCCAGGATGGGACCCAAGGATCAGCCCAACCGGACTAATATTTGTATCTTAGTACTGGTTATAGTATCTTAGTACTGGTTGTCCTGGCCAAAAGTCAGCCCCAACTGTACATTATTTTATAGACTACCAGGACATTGGCAGTGGTTTGTCTGTCTGATCTAGCCAATGGCAGCAACAGTTTCTGTCCAAGCTGCCCATTCTAGGGAAAAGAACTTGGGGAATCCCTTGTCTCACAGTTACTTAAAATTAAGTAAAGGTTTTATGTACCTTTGCATATACTAACCATAGTGTAAGACCTTGCTAAAGGATTCCTTATCCACTTCGGAGTTCCAGACATTATTGGATGCATTTAAATTCTCAGAATATACCAAGCTGAGCACTTCAACATTTCAAGACATTCAAAGGAACCTGCACCTCCCTGATGGTCTCAGGCGGCAAGCCTCACAGAGAGAACCAGCATGGCTTACTTAAGCAAGTTCAAATTCAACTCAATTTAAAAAAATGGCACATTTCAGTCATCGGTTAAACATTAAGGGTGAATTGTAATAGACTGCCTTTTTTTTTTCTTTTTTCTTTCTTTTTTTTAATGTTTGCTGATAGCCTTTAGGCTTCACTCTTCATCTTCCCCTTCTCCATATCTGGGCAAGCTGACAAGAAAGCCCTTCGCTCTTGGCAGGAAGTTCAAACCCTGCAAGTCCCTGGCCTTTGTGTAGGAGCCACCATACAGGCCCTATACTCTATCTTCAAAAAAAAAAAAAAAAATTCCCAAGCTAATATGCTTTTCTTTTTCTCTCAAGGTATTTTTGGCAAAGCAGGAAAGGCTCTTCTGCTCCTTGTCCAGCCCCACCAAAACCTCATATGTAAGTAACAAATACTTTCATATTCTCTTGGTATGTGTCTGGCTGTATCATTCATGACAGCTGAACCAAATTTTGAAAAGGAGTCCATGCTGTGTCTTCAGAGTATCCACAACATGGTCTACAATCCATCTTGAGGGAATTTTTGTGAAAGGTACAAGATCTTTGTGTACACTCATTTTTCTATGCATATGAATGTTCTGTACCATTCTTGAAAAAACTTGTCTTTTTCCATTGAATTGCCTTTGCCCCTTTGTCAGAGATCAGGTGACTAGGTATGTGTGCGAACAGTTCTAGACTCTATTCTTTTCCACTGCTCTAGTTTCTCTTATTTTGCTCTACTACATCATCTTCATTACTGTAGCTTTAAAGTAAATCTTTAAGTCAAGTAGTATCAGTCTTCCAGCTTGGTTCTTCAAAATTTTCTTGGCTGGTCTGGATCTTTTGCCTTTCCATATAGAATATGGAACTGCAGAATAAGTGTCAATATCTGCAGAATAGCTTCTTGCAATTCTGAATCTCATTTCATCGGCATCTTGGGAACACTGAGTCTTCCCACCCATGAACAGAATATTCTTCCATTTACCATTTCCACTAGAGTTTTGCAGTTTTCTACATACAGATCATGTATATAAGTATTTATATCCAAGTATTTGATTTTACTTGTGCTAATGTAAATGACATTTATTATAAATTATTCCATTTATTTAAACAAAAACAAAAACAAAAAAACAATTCACTCATTCTTCCTATCACCCATCCCCTCCCTCTGGCAACCACTGATCTGTTTCTGTATCTATGAGGTTTGGTTTATCTTACTTTTAAATTAGATTCTACACATAATAAGAATGATCATACAGTATTTGTTTTCTCTGTCTGACTTATTTCACTTAACATGATGCTTTCAAGGGTCATCCATGGTGCAAATGGCAATATTTCATTCTTTCATATAGCAGAATAATATTCTATTATATATATATATATATACATATATATGTATCTCTTTACCCATCGATCCACCAATGGACACTTACTTTCCATATCTTGGCTACTGTAAATAATACTGAAATAAACATGAAATTACATGTATCTTTTCAGGTTAGTGTTTGTTTTCTTTGAATAAGTACCCTAAAGTGAAATTGCTGGACTGTATGGTAGTTCTATTTTTTTTTTTAATTTTTGAGAAAACTCCATACTGTTTAAATAGTGGGTGCACCAATTTATATCTCTATCAACAGTGCACAAGTGTTTTCTCCACTTTCCAATCAACACTTGCTGTTTATTGTCTTTTGGTAATAGTCATTCTAGCAGGTGTGAGGTGTTACTTCACTGTCATCTTGCAACTTCCGGATGATTAATGGTGTTGAGCTTCTTTTCATGTAGCTCTTGGCCATATCTGTCTTCTTTGTAGAAATGTATATTCAGATACCCTGACCATTTCCTAACAGATTATATGTGATGTATGAATTCCTTATCTATTTTGGGTATCAGTCCCTTATCAGATACATGATTTGTAAATATCTTCTCCCATTCTGTAAGTTGCCTTTTCATTTTGTTGATGACACCCTCTGCTTTGCAAAACCTTTTCAGTGTGATGTAGTCCCACTTGTTTGTTTCTGCTTTTGTTGCCAGATTTAAAAAAAATCATTTTTGGGGTCCCTGGGTGTGGCTCAGTTGGTTGGGTGTCTGCCTTTGGCTCCGGTCATGATCCCAGCATCCAGGGATCAAGTCCCACATCAGGGTCCTTGCTCAGTGGGGAGCCTGCTTCTCCCTCTCTCACTTCCCTTGCTTGTGTTCTCGCTTGTTCTGTCATATAAATAAATAAAATCTTAAAAAAAAAAATTGTCAAGACCTACATCAAGGAGCTTATTTTATAAGTTTATAAGTATAATATTATATATATATATATTTTTTTCCCTTTAGGAGTTTAGTAGTTTCAAATCTTGTATTCAAATCTTAAATCCATTTTGAGTTAAATTTGGTGTATGGCACTGGATTCTCTAGTCTGTTCCAATAGATTCATGTGTCTGTTTTTATTCAATACCACACTGTTTTAATTTCTATTATTCCGCAATAGAGTTTGAAATCAGGTCGTGTGATGCCTCCAGCTTGGGTTATTTGGGATCTTTAATGATTTCGTACCAATTTTAGGGTCTTTTGTTCTATTTCTGTGACACATGCTATTAGAATTTTGATAGGGATTGCACTGAATCTGTAGATTGCTTTGGGTAGTATGGACATTTTAACAATATTAATTCTTTCAGTTCATGAACATGAAGTATTTTTCCATGTATTTGTGTCTCCCTCCATTTCTTTCATTAACACCATGTAGTTTTCAATATACAGGTCTTTTCCACACTTTGATTAAATTTGTTGCTAGGTGTTTTATTCTTTCTTGATGCAAGTGTAAATGAAATTGTTTTCTTAATTTTGATTTCTGATAGTTCATTATTTTTGGATAGAAACAACAGATCCTAGTGTATTTATTTTGTATCCTCAAAACTTAACTGAATTTTTTAATTAGTTCTAGCAGTTTTTTTGATAGAGTCTTTAAGGTTTCCTATATAGTAGGAATTATGTCATCTGCAAATAGTGACAGTTTACTTCTTCATTTCCAATTTGGATAGCCTTTATTTTTTTGTCTTGCCTAATTGCTCTGGCTAGGACTTCTAATGCTATGCTGAATAAAAGTGGTAAGAGTGGGCATTTTGTCTTGATCCTGACCTTAGAAGAGAGGCTTTCAACTTTTCACCACTGAAAGTGGTGTTAGCTATGGGATTGTCCTAGATGGGCTTAATTATGTTAAGGTACCTATCTACCTCATTTATCTTTATGTTCAAAAATAAATATGTAAGAATATTAACTATGGGATTAATCATAAACATGAAAAAATTTAAATATGTCAGTATAGGGAAATGAATGCACATACCATTTCAGATATATGATGAAATATTGCTTATCTTTCAAAATCTTGATTTTGAAGAGTAATTAAATGCATAAATTCATCTTCAAAATAAAGATTGCAGGGAAAAATCTATGCAGAAACTAAGATCAAGCTTTAGAAAATAGGACTGAGAGGAAATGCCAATTATGTCTTCCTGAATACTGTGATTATAGGAGATTTTATGAGAAATAGGTACCCAGGTTGTATTAACTATTATTTTTTTATTAATATTTAATTTTCTTTTAATTAACTTTCTTAATTTCTAAATGCTATAAATTTAGGGGTACCTGGATGGCTCAGCTGGTTTAGGGTCCGTCCTACTCTTGATTTCAGTTCAGGTCATGATCTCATGGTTATGAGATCAAGCATTGTGTTGGGCTTGGTGCTCAGTAGGGATTCTGCTTGAATTTGTCTCGCCCTCTCCCTCTACTTCTCCCCCCTCACTCTCTGTCAGATAAATGAATAGGCCTTCAATCAGTCAGTGATATAAATTAAGCATGCTTTACTTTTATAATAAGAAGATATTTAATAATATAAAAATAGTATTCAGTAATGTTCCTCTAAATTTACTTCTTTAGAAAATAACCCTGCCTCCAAAAAAAGGAGCAATTATTGAATTCTTAATATTTTAAATACTCATGATTAGAGCTGAAGAGTTAAAAACTATATATAGCTCACATGGAGGAAACCTTAGCCACAGAGAAAAAAATGGCAAGGATGAGTAATTTTTCCATTTCATTTAAAATTTAACTGGCCTATTCAGCACCAACAAAGAGGAATACTTAATAATAAAATAAGCCAATCTTTACTGTGTAAACACTGGAATGTGATTCATACACTTACCTTTATGAAAACTAGCTTAATGGTAAAGATACAATAAAGGCTCTGCAACTTGGAGCATCTGCCCTTCTGACTTTTGATGTGAGGCTTTTATTTGAAATTATTACTTATCTTTTCTGTCCATGGTGTTTTAATATATTTTGACAATGTTGAGATTCACTCCTTATATCTCAATTTCAGGTGCTTAAGAGGGAAATGCTTCTATCTTTGAGATGCTAATGAGAGCCCTACAACAAGAATTTTAAGTATATCACATAGTCTGTAGTTTAAGACAGACTACTCCACATACAACTTCCTAATATGATGAAAAAATAATCACCATTTTAATATGATATGGCAACAAATACACATAAGCTTCATTTTATTTATGAAATTACTATTTGTATGTTGGAAATGAAATGGTACTTTGAAAGTTAAAGGATACTCACTCTAATATCCTAAGGATTTGATAGGGAGTTTCTTTAACTCTCACGATGTGAGAAAAATAGTCTGCAATTGAAAAATTGCTTTCATCTATTTAGAGTCCTGTAAGACTCTCATTGTTTGTGTTTCTCTTTTGATAATGTGATTATGAAATTTGACCTTCCACTTAGAAATGAGAAAATCGAATCAGGAGTTTATAATTCTTCATATTTCTATTAGAATATTGCCTAAAAGAGGGAGATGATGTAAGTGATTTCAAAATTATGGAATTTGACCTTTTTTTTATTGCAATGATTAACTGTTGAGGCAGCACCTACTTACACAATATTCAAAGTGATACTTTTGGGACAAATAAGTCAGTATGTTTCATGTCCATATTCATTAGTCAAGATTGGTTGAGTTACTCTGCAATAATAAAGAAATCCAAATTTTCAAGGCCTTAAGACAACGACAGTTAATGTCTTACGCAGGCAAGATTTGCTGTGAGCGGAGGCCACATGGCAGGACAGATGACCTTCAAGTGTAAGCTCAATGTTACTCCTCTACACCACCACAGGCACTCACAGTGTTCAGTACAGTAGAAGAGGAGAGCTGGAGATTTGTGTCCCAGTAATGAAATAATTCTGCCCCCAAGTGACACACATCATTTCCATGGACAGTCCCATATCTATGCCTAATTTCCAAGTCAGGATATGGAAGGAAATGGGAGGTATAAACCTTTGGCACATACCAGAAAGCATAAGTAAATCCAAGGTGAACAGGTGTAATATCTACCATGCTATCTAACTGTGATTTTCCAAAATCAGAAGTATTCATCATTAGTAACTAAACATAGGTTTTCCTGATTCGTTATTTGCATCTTATGGGGTGAGGGCTCTAGGTTTTGCACATGTGCTTTTATGTGTCAACACATCTCACTGACATGGAAACAGAGATTAATATACAAGCATGCTGTATACAATTCTTCTAACTGTAAATGTTACCTAGACTTTCCCCTCATGAAAAACACTTACACAGAAAGACTTTGAAAAACTGATTATTCCCTTCAGTTGCCTAGTGTAAGTGAAAGCACTGATTTTGTAGAGAATTCTGAGTTTTAATTCTAGATTTTTGGAGGGACAGGTAGCTTTTCTATAGAATATATTGAAAAAGGCCCCATTTTATTGATGGAGAAACTGAAGCACCAAATAACAGGTATACCCTTATGTGAGACATAAAATGGCTGACATTAGAGACCACATCAGCCTGTCTGTTCATATTGAGTTGAAGCTCTTTATTGTTTTTTAAAGTTTAATTCAAATTAAGAGCTCATCCTATGATACAAAATAATAATATTAATAACATTTACTATAAAACACACCATAAAAGCAGGAAGTGTGGATGATTCAAGTTTTTTTGAAAATAAAATATTTTATGTAATAATAATAGGTACCAAAATGTATTAGGATAAAGCATATCTCTCATGAAACACCAACTTATAATTTTATATTGGTAGCAATTTCTACCATAAAAGTAGTAAAACAACTTTTTATCATAGCAGACAGATTACGTGATTGGAGTTGTGAGGTAGACTGGGTACCATTAAACAAGAGTTTCTATCATCTAAGGAATCACTAAAGTTCTTACTTCACTGACAAAACATCCACCTCTATGACTCCAAACAAAACAATTTTTCCACTGCCAAATTTTATTTACAAGTGTTTAAATATTTTGTTTTGTAAAGTGATAAAACAAGGTTAAAAGGCGCTCTCCCACCCAAAGAATTACAGATTAGAAAAAAGCATGTTTCACATTGTGTTAATGGTCTTACACCTGGTATTTTTTTTGCACCTACCCTGAACTATATTCGCAAATCACATGTATTTGCCTGTCTTTTATTCCCCATAATGGTGATGAGGTTGTTTTATCCACTAAGTTTTTAATCTGGGGTCATGGCATCTTTTCCAGACTCTCAAATTTGTTTTCATGTCACATTCCCTGAGGCTTAAATTATTTTTGTTCAATGAACTACCAAGAGACGGTACAAGACTGCCTTGGTAAGTGTTCAAATAGTTCACAGTACACGTGAAACACTTCAAATTTTCTTTCCATGCTAGAATTATTAAAAAATGGTATTAAAATATTTTACAAATACTCTCCAAGGATCCTTTAGAAACAGTTAAATTGGAACAAAGAGAGATGAGGGGAAGGAAGCTCGTGTTTATTGAGCTGTTAATTTTACATTCACACCAGCCTGGTGTTTTGTAAGCCTTTCCTAGCATAATTCTTACGAACAAACATGTACACAGCTTTATCTGTAGGCAGAATTAACACAACTCAGGATTGTTTCCCTTCAAAGTCTGTGTTCATTCCAGTACGTTCAGCCATGGGAAGGATCAGTCCACCAGTGATGCCACAATTAACACAACCACACTGCCTCCTCCTTTTAGACTACAGCAACTACGTCAACATCAGCATTGGAACCAGTGAGCTGCTACCGTATTTCAGGCAATCCTCTTTAACACGCGTTATGTTCATTCTTATGAGTCTATGAACTAAGTGTCACCATCCCTTTCCCCACTTACGGATGAGAAAACCGTGATTTAGAGAGTTGGGAGTTGGTTGTCCAAAGTGACACGGCAGGTAACTACGTTAATGGTGAATCTGGAATCAAAGCCCTAGTGTCCTGGACACTACTTATCTGTGATTAAGATCAGTGCCTCATAAAATCTGAAACCACTGCTCAGGAAAAACTCAGCATCCAAACCGACAAGGAGGCTTTGTTTCCTCATTTGCACAGTTGCTCGTGACTGACAAAATATTTGTCCATTTGAAGGGAAGGGACTACTGTGGAGGCTTTCATGAATAGCAAGAAAGGGCAACCCTAAATGTTCCCTTTCTGTATGAGAGACAGAAATTCCTGACCATCGTAAATGACTATTTAAAGGGAAAAAAAGGACCGTCAGACTCATGTGCAGGCTGTTTCGGGATCTTTTATGGCTCATTAGCTTTTCTCATCCCTTTCGTTTCTGTTTGACTTCTCTGTGACCATTTGTTCACAATTAATCAAGCTGTCCAGTGGCAAGGTCAGGGAGCGTGCCTGAGTTGACACAAACCTACCAGCTCTACTGTTAAAAACAGCCCAGTGCTCCTGTCCCACTGACAAGTGGGTTAGGAAGAGTCTCTCCTATACAAAAAGGTTGGTGTTTTTGCATTTCAGGATTGGGCACAGGTCTCTCTTCACTGGAGCGTGACGCCTCAGTAGAGACACAAAACTCATTACCCATCCTTAACCAGAACACGGGTGGCTCAATTCCACAGCCTTCTGCACTTTTCCTAGCTGGTTGCTTGCTATGGTAATAACAGCAACTATTTACTGCGCACTGTAGCAAATGCTGGCTGTGTCCCACCCATGTCCCTCAGGCCCTCCCATGTCTGTACGCTTGGCTGATGCCAATGGCAGTGTCTGCCTCTCCTGCTTGAGGACTGTTTTTCCCATGATTCTGGGTCCTTCTGCCCACAGTCACCATGGGCCAGAGGTGCCAGGGAGCTCATATCCTAGGAGTAGCCCTCAATCAACCAGTGCTGGGAATTGCTATGTAAAATCCCAACTCACATGCCTCTGAGCTGGTATATACTAAGAGGTGTGATTTATATTATTCCCTGAAAATGCTCTGTAGGATTAAACTCCCATTGTCTGCTGTGGAAGTTGGCTTAACAGCATACCTTTTATTGGGTGCCTTCCTATTCCCGTATTTCTTCTCCACTCCCACACTGGTAATCCTCATGCGTTTCAGATAATGAAATCATACTTGAATCTCTGTTTCAGGGTGTGGATGAGAGGAATTCCACATTAGGAAAAAAAGATACGTACAACGTGTCAACACTATAATAGTCAATGAGCATGCAACCATGATTGGAGACCTTACAGTTAGGATGAAAGGGCCAGATCTGAAGACAAGGAGGAAGTCTCATTGGATGACTAAGAATACATTTTGTGAATTCAGTAGAAAAGGGGTTTCAGGCAGAGCGGGTAGCATGAATAAATGCATGGCTGTTCATCACAGAAGGTTGCTTTATTCTTTATTTTAAAAAATATTTATTTGTGTTAGAGAGAGAGAGCGAGCATGAACAACCATGTGTTGGTGGAACAAAAGAGGCACAGAATCTTCAAGCAGACCTCCCGCTGAGCATGGAGCCCAACTCTGGGCTCCATGACCTGAGCCAAAACCAAGACTCAGAGGCTTAACCAACTGAACCATCCAGGTACCCTGGAGCTTTAAATGTTCCCCTCCCTCCCAGCATTCAGCCCCAATTAACTTCTCACACTGCTGAGGAGCTAATTTTTTTAAGGAAATATTGGTCAAGGGAGGAGAAATTGTAACAAAAGAGGTTTGAAGGGTAGGAGTGAGACCTGATGACTTGTTAAATTATTTCCTTGACATTCACCAGAGATTTATCTCAAGATCTTTCTTGATACCCAAATGCACACATTTTACTACAGTAAATGTTCTCAGCTACTAAATGGAAACCATAATACTCGCCTTCCAGAGTTGCTACGAAAACTAAATCAGACTTTTATAGCTTTGTTGAGATGACAATGAAGAGAGATTGATGTTCTTAGCAGAAACTACTTATCTGTGATTAAGATCAGTGCCTCATAAAAACCACTACTTACTCTAGGTCATGGACTGCTGAGGTTCCTCCTAAAAACTATAAACAGAGAATTATATGTCCTACCATTTTAAGGTCTGCTTGCTCTTACTATGCGGCAATGTTGAGCATGATAACTCATCTCAGACTCTCACTTATTCAAAATACGCTATTATAGAAGAGATGCCAGTGAAGTAGTGGCTAACATTACAGATTTTTGAGTCGTTACTGAACTTTGGAAATCCTCCAGTGGGCCTCCAGTGCCAAATAAACTAGGTTTAAAAGGCTTATCCCGGCATTCAAGGCCATCCATCATATTCTCCCAATCTAATGATGTACCTTCACAGCCATCATTTTCTATAAAGACAACCAAGATTCCAACCACTATAAGAAAACTGCTATTCTCTAAGAACATGGTGTGTTTTTTCCTCAAGCCTTTTCTCTCATCACTGCCTTCATTTAGAATGACAACACTTCCTCCCATGCTTCTCTCTTTCCTCAAAGCTTGGCTCATTCATTTCCTCCCTGCAATACCCTTTATACTAGTCCCTCAAGTCAGGGGATGCTCCCTCCACTTTTTTTTTTTTTTTAATGTCCCTTTCTGCTTTTTATTCTGGTACACAAATTTAGGTTCATGTTGAGTCTCTCCCACTAGAATGTAAATCCCTGAGGGAAGATGAGATCTTACATCTTTACATTAAAGATTCCCCAGAGTATTATGGCATAACACCAGGCACACTGTAAGTGCTCTTTACCTATTAGTGAGGAAAAATTCAATACTATATTCATTTCCTGCCCTGGAATCTCAACAAAGTTCTGCAGACCTTCTAGTTCAGTCTTTATGAGGTCCTCCTAGAAGTATAATTAAGTCTTCTAGTTTCCAAGGGAAGGAAACAAATTTCAGGTTCCTCACCAGATAATAATAGTACATAAGTTTTATGCTTTATTACCTTCAATAAAATCATCTTATAAAGAAGCAGCACAGAGATTAGCACAGGAAAATTGCTCAACACATATAAGGAGGTCTAATTATAATTATCTTCATTTTTGTTTTTTAATTGAGTGTTGAACAATATTTGTTATTTACATTAAAGATTTCTTTTTTAAATGCCATCTGGAATTCCTTTATAAAAAGAGCATTCTAGAAAGTGATTACCAGGGTCTTTTTGGCAGAATATTAGGAATTAAGGAAGTTTAGGGTTTTCAGAATATTTAAAAATCCACATTAAAAAAAATACAAAACAACAACAAAACTTTGTCAGACAATAAAAAAACAGGGAATTTGTTTCCAGGAGACCTGCCTTGAAGAAATGTTAAAAGAAATTCTTCAGGGAGGAAAAAGACAATAATATAGATTAGAAAGTCAGATCTACATTAAGAAAGAACGCTGAAGAATGAATAAGCAAAGGTAAACTAACTATTTTTGATTATTTTTTACGTAACAGATGACAAATAGTGGCAACAAAGTGTTTGACTTTGTATGTTTGCGCGCTCGTGCACACACACACACATACAACTATATATGGTTATACACAGTTAGATATAAGTGAAATAAGTGACAGGAGTGACATAAAGGATGTGAGGGAAGAATTAAAAATATTTTATAAGTACTTGCACCACCTGTGAAGTGGTAGGGAATTACCTGAAAGTGGACTGGAGTTACCTGTAAGCATATATTGTAAATTCCAGGGGAACTGTAAGAAAAGTAATCAGGAAAAGATATAATAGATATACAAGGAAGAGGAAGAAAATGCAACCATATAAAATGTCCAATTAAAACCAGAAAAAAAGTACAAAACCACATAGAAAACAAACCAAAAAAAAAAAAAAAAAAGAAAAACAATGAAAAATAAAAATTTTTTAAAAAGTAGCAAATTTGGTAGATATTAATACTATTATATCTGCAATGGGAATAGATAAATTCACTATTCTAGTTGGAGACTTTAACTTCTTTCTATCAGAAATGAACAGATCCAGCAGGTAGAAAATTAGTAAGGGCACAACTGAACTCAATGATGCCAGCAATATACAGAATATGATTCACATTTATAAACTACTTTATCCAAAAATGCATTTTCAAAGTGCTGGAACAAACAATCCAAAAATTTGTATGGAACCAGAAAAGACCCCAAATCCCCAGAAAATGTTGAAAAAGAAAAACAAAGCTGGGGACAACACATTGCCTGATTTCAAGCTATATTACAAAGCTGTGATCACCGAGACAGCATAGTACTGGCACAAAAACAGACACATAGATTAATGGAATAGAGCAGAGAGCCCAGATATAGACTCTCAACTCTAGAGTCAACTAGTCTTCAACAAAGCAGGAAAAAATATCCAATGGAAAAAAGACATTCTCTTCAATAAATGGTGCTGGGAAAATTGGACAGCTATATACAGAAGAATAAAACTTGACCATTCTCTTACACCATACACAAAGATAAACTCTAAATGGGTGAAAGACCTCAGTATGAGACAGGAATCCATCAAAATCCTACAGGAGAACATCAGAAGTAACTTCTTCGACATTGACTGCAATAACTTCTTTCAAGACACAGCTCCAAAGGCAAGGGAAAAAAAATGAAAATAAACTTTTGGACATCATCAAGATAAAAAGCTTCTGTACAGCAAAGGAAACAGTCAACAAAACAAAGAGGCAAATCACAGAATGGGAGAAGATATTTGCAAATAACACTTGAGACAAAGGACTAATACCCAAGATCTACAAAGAACTTCTCAAACTCAACACACAAAAAACAATCAAGTCAAAAAATGGGCAGAAGACATGAATAGACACTTCTCCAAAGAAGACATACAAATGGCTAACAAACACATAAAAAAACGTTCAACATCATTAGCTATTAGGGAAATTCAAATCAAAACCACAATGAGATACCACCTTACACCAGTTAGAATGCCAAAAATTGACAAAGAAATAAACAACGAATGTTGGAGAAGTTGTGGAGAAAGGGGAACCCTCTTACACTGTTGGTGGGAATGCAAGTTGGTGCAGCCATATTGGAAAACAGTGTGGAGATTCCTCAAAAAATTAAATATAGAGCTACCCTATGACCCAACAATTGCATGACCGTGTATTCACCTCAAAGATACAGATGTAGTGAAAAGAAGGCCCATTTGTACCCCAATGTTTACAGCAGCAATGGGTACAATCGCCAAACTGTGGAAAGAGCCGAGATGTCCTTCAAGAGACGAATGGATAAAGAAAACATGGTCTATATACACAATGGAATATTATTCAGCCATCAGAAAGGACAAATACCCAACTTTTGCATCAACATGGATGGGATTGGAGGAGATTATGCTGAGTGAAATAAGTCAAGCTGAGAAAGTCAATTATCATACGGTTTCACTTATTTGTGCAGCCTAAGGAATAGCATGGATGACATGAGGAGAAGGAAGGGAAAAATGAAGGGGGGCAATCAGAGCAGGAGATGAACCATGAGAGCCTATGGACTCTGGGAAGCAAACTAAGGGTTTTAGAAGGGAAGGGGGTTGGGTGGGATGGGTGAGTCTGGTGGTGGGTATTAAGGAGGGCACAGACCACATGGAGCCCTGGGTGTTATATGCAAACAATGAATCATGGAACACTACATCGAAAACTAATGATGTACTGTATGGTGCTTAACATAAAAAAATGCAGAATATATATTATTCTCAAACTCACATGAAACATTTAGGCCATCAAAACACCTTAACATATTTATAGTAACAGAAAATATATAATGTTGGCTCTTAGACCACAATGAAATTAAACTAGAAATTAATAATAAAAGGAAAGCTGGGAAAATCCCCAAATACTTGATGATCATACAACAGATTTCTAAATAAGGTATGGTCAAGGAACAAATGATAAGAGAAACTTTAAAAATATTTTGAACTAAAGGAAAATGAAATGAATCAAAATGTGTGAGATGCAGCAAAAAGCAGGGCTTAGAGGGGAATTTATAGCACTGAATGCAAATTTTAGAAAAGAAGGAAGATATAAAATCAGTAATCTAAACTTCCACTTTAGGAAACTACAAAAAGAAGAACAATTTAAATTTAAAGTAAGCAAGTTACAAAAATAATAAAAATTAGAGCAGAAGTCCATGAAGTTG
Source organism: Mustela nigripes (assembly GCF_022355385.1). NCBI lineage: Eukaryota > Metazoa > Chordata > Mammalia > Carnivora > Mustelidae > Mustela > Mustela nigripes. The sequence goes on along the minus strand of NC_081562.1, from coordinate 116,804,716 downwards.
AAAACAGAAAAGCAATAGAGAAAACTGATAAAACTAAAACCTCGATCTTTGAAAAGATTAATATAATTAATAAGCCTCTGGCCAGAATAACTAGCAAAAAATAGAAGACACAAATTATCAGTATGAGAAATGACAAAAGGGGACAGCACTACAGATCTCAGAGACGTTAAAATGATGAGTATGAATAACTGCTGCCCACAAATTTGATAGCCTAAGAGAAATGGACCAACTCTTTGAAAGATATATAGTTTGCCAAAATTTATACCACAAAAAGACAGAACATCTAAATAGGCTCACACTTATGAAAGAAATTGACTTAAAAAAAATAAGTTTTCAAGACAGAAAGTACCAATTCTACCAAACATTTATGGAAGAATTATTCCGATTTTCTCTCATATATTTCAGAAAAAAAAGCAGAGGAAATACTACCTCTAACTCATTCTGTGAGACCAGAAGTACCCTAATAACAAAGCCAGGCATAGAACTTACAAGAAAACTATCAACCAAAACTTTCATGTACATAATCCTCAAAAAATTAGCAACTTGAATCCCATAACACATAAAAAGAATAACCAAGTGATATTTATCCCAGGTGTATAATGTTGGCTAAATATTGTAAAACTGATTAATGTAAGCCATCACATCAGGAGTTGTAAGAAGAAAAATCATATGATCATGTCAATAGATGCAGAACAAAACCTAACACCAATTCATGGTAAGGATAAAAACCTCTTAGCAAACTAGAACTAGAGCAGAACACTTGATAAAGAATATCTAACAAATGACAAAAAAGTAACCTACTATTAACACCATATCCTAATGCTGAGAAACTCAAAGTTTTCCCACAAAGATTAAAAACAAGGCAAGAATATTGCCTGTAACCAATGCTTTTCAACATTTCCTGGAAATTCCTAGGGAATGCAATGAGACAAGAAAATAAAATAAATGGCATCCTGATTGGAACTGAAGAAATAAAACCATCTTTGTTCACAGGTACACAAACTTCTATGAAGAAAATCTGAAGGAAGTGACAGAGAGAAACTGCTAGAACTAACACACAATTATAGCAAGGTTTCAGGACACAGATTGGTATACAGAAGTCAATCTCTTTACTATATATCAGCAATGAGTAAGTAGAATTTGAGCTTAAAAAAATCCATAACCATTTATAGTAGCACTTCCCAAAATTAAATACTTAGCTATAAATCTAACAAAATATGTATAAAACCCAGAGGAGATGAATGAAGAACACCAAAAATGAACTAAATAATGGAGAGATGTTCCATATTCAGGGATAGAAAGACTCAGAAAGACTAAGTGTCATCAAGAAATCAGTTCTTCCCTGCTTGATTTATAGATTTAGTACAATCCCAACCTGAATCCTAACAAGTTATTTTGTAGATATTGTTAATATCATACTAAAGAGTTTATAGGGAGAAGTAGAATACCCTGAATGGCCATCACAATAATGAAGAACAAAGTCAGAGAAACGATACTACCTGACATTAAGACTACTGTAAAGATACAGTAATAAGGCAGTGTGGTATCAGTTAAAGAATAGACATACTGATCAGTAGAACAAAGTAGAGAAGACAGAAGCAACCCTCATAAACAGTCAGCTGACCTCTGACAAAGTATCAAAAGCAATACAATGGAGATTTCAATCAACAAATGTTGGAACAACTGCACAGCTACATGCAAAAAAAAAAAAAAAAAAAAGAGAGAGAGAGAGAGAGAGAGAATCTAGACACAGACCTTAAACTCTTCACAAAATTACAAAAATTAATCCCCAAAAGATTAGAGACATAAGGGTAGAATGCAAAATTGTCGAACTCATGGGTAGCGTAAAAAAATCTAGATGACATTAAGTATGGCATTACTTTTTAGATAAAACACTAAATACAAGGTCCAAGCAAGAAATAAACCAGACTTTATTAAAATAAAAAACTGTGCTAGATGTGCCCGCCTGCCTGGCTTAGTCAGCTGAGCATCTGATACTTGATTTTAGCATAGGTCATGATCTCAGGGTTGTGAAATCAAGCCTTGACTCAGGCTCCACTTTCAGCAGGGAGTCTGCTTGTCTCCCTCTACCTCTCTGTCTGAACACCCCCAATCACATGCACTCTTTCTCTAAAATAAATAAATAAATCTTCAAAAAATAAAACCAAAAAAAAAAAAAAAAACTTGCTCTGTGGAAGACAATGTCAAGAGCATGAAAAGGCAAGCTTCCGACTGGGAGAAAATAACTTGCAAAAGGCACATTAGATTAAGGCTGTTCTCCAACATACACAAAGAGCTCTTAAAACTTAACAACAAGGAAACAAAGAACTCAATTAAAAACAGTCAAAAGAAGGGGCACCTGGGTGGCTCAGTTAGTTAGGCATCTGTCTGACTCTTGTTCTCAGGTCTGGTCTTGATCTCAGGGTCGTGAGCTGGACACAATATTTGAACAGATACTTCATCGTGGAAGATATACAGATGGAAAATAATGATATGAAAAGACGTTCAACACCATGTGTCATTCCACAGATCAAAACAACAGTAAGATACCACATATCTAACTGATACCTTTTAGAATGGTCAAACCCCCAAACAATGACAAAACAACAGGCTGTCAAGGAAATGCAGCAACAAGAAATCTCATTCGATGACGATTAGAAGGCAAAATGGTACAGCCACTTGGAAAAACAGGTTCAAATTCAACTTACTTTTACTATATGATCCAGTAGTCATGTTCTCTGGTATGTATCTAAATAAATGGAAACCATAAGACCTGCACACAGATATTTATAGCACTTTTTTTCATCACTGCCAAACTCTGATGCAGCCAAGATGTCCCTCAGTGGGTGAATGAAGAACTAACTGTGGTCCATCCAGACAATGGATTCATTCAGCACAAGAAGAAACGAACTATCAAGCCATGAAAATACATGGAAGAAACTTAAATGCATATCGCTCAGTGAAAGAAGCTGGTCTAAAAACGCTACATACTGTATGCATTCGATTATTTGACATTCTGGAAAAGGCAAAACTACAGATATTCAAAAGACTGGTTTTTGGCAGTGGTTCAGAAGGACAAAGGGATTGCATGAGCAAAGCACGGAGGATTTTTAGGGCAGGGAAACCATTCCACATGATCTAACCATGGTGGAAATGTGTTATTATACATCTGTCAAAACCCAGAGAATGTACAAAACTAAGAATGAACCCTCATACAAGCTATGGACTTTGGGTCAGTAGGATGTCAGAATGTGGGTTCGTTGGTTGTAATCAAATGTTGGTTGTAATCAAATCCCAGCAGGGACATTGATAGTGGGTAGAAGCTGGGCATGGGTGGGGACAGGGAACTCTGTAGTTTGGGACCTCAGTACTTTCTAATAATTTTTATTGTAACCTTAAAACTGCTCTAAGAAAATTAAATTTATGAATTAAAAAAAATCTTTTCTAGCACCCCAAATCCTTGTCATTTGTGGTGAAAATATTTCTTTAATTTAAATCTTTGTATCTTCATAATCTCTCAATAAAACAAAAATATGCTATTTAATACAAAAGACACGCGTAAGATTTACAGTCTTCAATGCATAGAGATTGGTTTTTATTATATCAGATGATTTAATCGACTCCTGTTTGGATTTAAGGGATTGGGGATAATAACCCCTAATGAAGTCAGCTCCAGTTGCTCAAAAGAAAAAACAGACAATAATTATAGGATTGCAACAAAAGGTCATATAAATTTAAATTAACATTAACTAAAATTTGAAAAGTTATATAGTAAGTTTATGAAAATCCATATATTCTTCACATTTAGAATTTCACATGTATGTCACTTAGAGAATGGGTGCTTTTAGTCTGATTACACACTTTTAAGTGACATGTCATGACTTTCATGTCATATATTTTAGTATACATTATTGAATGAAGGCACTAGCTTGTTTTTTTAAAGATTTTATTTATTTACTGGACAGATAGAGATCACAAGTAGGCAGAGAAGCAGGCAGAGAGAGAGGAGGAAGCAGGCTCCCTGCTGAGCAGAGAGCCCGATGCGGGACTCGTCCCAGGACCCTGGGATCATGACCTGAGCTGAAGGCAGAGGCTTTAACCCACTGAGCCACCCAGGCACCCCAAGGCGCTAATTATTTTAAAAACTAGTTATTATCTTAGTTGTCCCAACAATTCCAAAAATTCCATCAAAGGAGAAGAATTACTTAAAATCATCAACAGATGATTCCCAAGAACAAGGAGTTCCTTTTCTAGAGCTTAAACAGAATTCAACAAAGGAAAATTCAACCAAAATATTTTTTGAAAAAGCTTTTGTTTTAAATTTTCAGTTTAAAAATTAATATTAAGGGTACATTTTAGTGTGTAGTGAATTCACAACTCCTTTAAAGTATGTGCCTTCAAATGACACTGTTTATAGGTGTAATTTGTATATCAGTTATCATTTTATATGTGTATTATAAAAGTATGATTTTTAAAATTTTTTCAAATATTCAGTAAAGAGGGAAGTTTGTGCTGCTTTTACGAATGCATTTTTTATTATTCAAATGGTGCTGAAAATAATTCAAGATGTGGGTTTACAAGAGTGAAAAGTATGCCAGCAAGAAAATCTAACTTTTTGAGTTGTATCTAAAAGGTTAGTACATGAACAATCAGTTGATATTTGCATGTTCTAATACTGAAAATAAAGCAACCGTTCCAAGTCTCATCCAGAAAAAATTTAAGCTATGCTATTGACCAAAAGGGCAGAAATTTTTCAAGATAATGTGACACATCAAAATATCTCTTTACTGATAACATGTTAGTGGCAGAAAAGGTGAAATTGTTTACTAATTTATTAGTGAGAGAATGAGAGGTGTTAGGTAGAAGTCTAAAAAGTGTTGAAAGCCTGAGAAAACATATCACTTTGGGAGAAAAATCAAAGTATGAGAAATGTGTATAAAGAAGCTGAAAAGTAGAAAATACTAGAACTTGATAAAAACAGTAAAAAAAGCAATAATAATAATAATAAATTAGTCTAAGATATTGCAAAGACTGACCCCAACTTCCTCTCTAATTACTGAATTGTATCATTTCTGTATCTTAGAACGGCATACTCACTAGAGTGTTAAGGGATTAACTAATGAAGTTACTAGACCATTGGCAATTACTTTGGAAAATTACTGGGAAGGTGATATGTTGGAAGACTATTAAAAAAAATAGAAGCAATTTTATTTCTGGCATTCAGGAAAAAACAAGAGCAATAATCCACAAACTCATTGGCCAGTTTTCCCAACCTCAATCCTATTTGAAAAAACAAACAAAGAAAAACCTTATACTCTATTATTCTGCAATTTAAAACAACCACAACCACCGCCACCACCACCGCCACGAGGAATTTCTAATGGTCAGCAATCTGGATTCATTCAGGAAACTAAGGATTGGGGAAAATGTTTTGTTTTCAAATAAACAGATAAGAATTTAATTGTGTCAGGGCGCCTGGGTGGCTCAGTTGGTAGAGCGTCTGTCCTCGGCTTGGGTCATGATCCTGGGGTCCTGGGATCAAGCCCCACATCCTGGTTCCCTGCTCAGTGGGGAGCTTGCATATCCTTCTCCCTCTGTCCTCTGTTCCTCCCCTCTCCTCAGCCCTCCTCATGCTCTTTCTCTCCCAAATAAATAAAACCTTAAAAAAAAAAAAAGAAGAATTTAATGGTGTCAAGATTAGGAATGTGGGGGAGTGGATAATGGGAAGACAAAGCTTTTATTATTAAAATGAAAGGAGGGCCTGCTGTCTTGAAATCACGGAGGTATTTAGAGGTCACATTTGTTTACTTATGTGCACTGCTTCGTGAGTCTAGAATTGGCAAGGCATTCAGGACAAAGAAAAATGATAAATGACATGACATCATTTCCAATGGGGAGGGTAAGACCAGAGGGACCGCAAAGATTGGTGTGAGGTTTGTTTAAATGGGATGTCCTCTCAAATGATCCAAGAGCGAGTAGGAGCCAAATATTAATAACAGCTGTTGATGATATGTGAAAAGGAGGTGTTATGAACACCAATCAGGACTAAGGCAAAATAATAATTCTTCTAAGGCCCATGGAGAATTGAGAAATAGGCAGGGCATAACAAGTGAGATTCAACTTGGAAAATGTATCAGGAGAAAAATATTCTGAAGCAGATAAGGACAGGAAGAAGTTGAAGTCAGAGCTGTGGAGGAGTTATTTCCTCTAAAGAATGTTTTATCCTATCTATCTATCTATCTAAGTTTTTATTTAAATTCCAGTTAGTTAACACACAGTGTGCTATCGGTTTCAGGTGTATAGTTTAGTGTTTCAACACTTCCATGTAACACTCAGTGCTCATCACGACAAGTGAAGTTTTCTTTTCTTTCTTTCTTTTTTTTTTTTTTTAATTTATTTGACAGAGATCACAAGTAGGCAGAGAGGCAGGCAGAGAGAGAGGAGGAAGCAGGCTCCTCGCCGAGCAGACAGCCCGATGCGGGGCTCAATCCCAGGACCCTGGGATCATGACCTGAGCCAAAAGCAGAGGCTTTAACCCACTGAGCCACCCAGGCACCCCCCAAATGCAGTTTTCAAAAGCTGCATGCCTCCAAAGAGGGTTTCTGGTTAGCCCAGTGAGAAATTCCCACTTTGTGTACAGCCTATCTTACTCATAACTCAATAAGTTCTCTCCAGAAAAAGTTTCTCTCCAGAAAAACATTAAGAGGAAAGTTTATGATTTTAAAGATGGAGATATTGTGCACAAAGAGATGAATTAGTTGTTTTAAGGGTTGGCACCCTTCTCTGTTCCCGGGAAGATGTCCCCATGCTATTAAGATCAATTCATAATTTAAAAATGATTGAGGTAAATCATCTGACACACACTTCACTGAGTACATATTAGCTGCTGATGATGGATGATTACAACATAGTCCTAACCCCAAGAATCTAAAAACATCTACTAGTACTCAGTGAAAATGGGGTTGGGGCTAAAGAGCAGATATCAGAGACATTCATCAACCCATGGCATGTCTTCACCAATCAGTGGCTGACTCTTCCATTTACATTCACGGAAGGATCCTGCTGCAGAGATGCATGGGTTACTTTATGCAATCTGGGAGCATGCAATTAGCCAAACACAAAAATGAAAATATAAGCTACAGAGAATAGTTTCATACGATAATAAAATGGGTTAAGGTGAGTATCTTCAGATCAGTCAGGGCAAAATAAAACCATACTCTGTTCTCAAGTCTAACAAACTGTTTCTGCCAATAGTTTCTAAATATGATCAAAGTACCTCATAAAGAATCATTATACTGAATCTTCTTAATATGGATTGAACAAAGACGAAGTATTCAGACCTTACCCTCAATGAGTAGTTGGGTGGGTGCAAAGACACACACCGTTAGAGTCTTAGATTTGAAGTTTAGAAGTCCACTGCAAAAAGGCAATGACTCGTGTTCATTTGGGCCGGGGTCATCACTCTACTTCTGTTTTGGCAATTCCCCAAAAACAAAATCACTGACTCTGAAATTCTGGCCTAATCCAGACTATGGGAGCCTCTCAGGGCACCGCCCTCCATTTGTCTGCAAATTGTCCTTCCCTCGCAGGTACCTTGAAACATTTCCTTAGCTAGTGATTTTCTGCTTCTATTAAATTGACTCCTGAACATTCGGAAACTAGGGCCAGATGATTCCACGGGCATGGAAATCAGGCATTTCTTGTTGGTCCTTTGGCAACATTTTATGTCATATCCTCCAACCAGCATAGAATGGATTTTGTATGTGCAAATGTCCCTTGATGACTGTATAAATAAAAGAAGGCATTGTGGGGAAACAGGTGCAAAAGGAATGAAGGGCAGATGAGGATAGCTCATACAATATATTGTATAAAAAGTCAGCGTGGCTAAGTATTGGATTTATGCTCCCCCCTACTAGAAGTGCTCTGCTTAGTTATCATGAGTATTACCAATTTGACCACACATGCATTTTGAAACCACTTCCTTATTGTGCTGCCATGTATTTGGTTGAGAATATCATTATGAATGCAGAATGGAGTGGAAACAATCTAACAAGTAGAAACAACCTCTCAAACTCACCACGCAGCGGATAAGAGAGGCGTTACAAATACAAAACAGCAGAAATAATAGTAACAGCTATTAATGATATTTATTACAATTATTAATAATAACAATGGTACCAATATTATTATTTCCCTAACGTTGCATAACAGAGGTTAACGAGACATTGCAGGTACGTAGAGGCAGCAGGACTGCCGTCCAGCTGTGGATGCTGTCTGTTGGGAGAATTTCAGCTGAACCTTTGTTTCAGCAGTCAGAGTCCAATCAGAAGACAGAAGTCAAAGAAATATTAACTATAAAGAAGTATTAACTAAGTCATAAAGAAAAATATAAATAATAAAGGACTAGCAGATATGGTCAACAACCATTACCCCTAGGGCTCAGACAGATTACCTACGGCAGGAAGGACCAAACCTACGAGAACCCTCTCTGCCTTCCCTGCTCTCCGTGGATTTAGACGCAGACCTTCATCAAGAGGGGGAAGCTATGGCCCACTGTGTAGCAGAGAAGTCCCCCGAGGTGCCACACAGCACAGATCATTGCAAAGCTACCCTCTGGAATGCCAGAGCAAACCCTCCATGGGGAGATAGATGTCACTGCAAAACTGAAATGGATCTGAAATGCTCCCACTGTGTCTATTTATATAATATAATCATAATGAAAATAACACAGGGCTTAACATTAGAATATTTATGTTCAAATCCTCTCCCTGTCTTTAACAGCTGGTAATTATTTATCTTTTTTAAAACCTGGGTTCCCCATCTCTAAATAATGTTAGCCACCCTCCTCTAACCTCATGATAGCCACCCTAATCCTCACTGAAGATTAGAGGGTGGAACATCTGCAAAAGGTGCCAGTAATTATAAATCTCTACAGAAATAGTAGTAGTCAAAGCAGAAGAGCAAACTGTGAAACTCTACAAATCCTTACCTGTGCCTTCACATCTGTTCTGTGGCAAACCACCAACATCTTCACATTCACTCCTTTTTAAATTTAATTTAATTTTTTTAAAGATTTTATTTATTTATTTGAGAGAGAGAGACAGTGAGAGAGAGCATGGGAGAGGAGAAGGTCAGAGGGAGAAGCAGACTCCCTGTGGAGCCAGAGCCCATTGTGGGGCTTGATCTCAGGACTCCGGGATCATGACCTGAGCTGAAGGCAGCTACGCCACCCAGGCACCCACGTTCACTCCTTAGTAGCAAGAAGACCTCACCTGTCCACTTAAGGAGCCTTAAGCTCATTTCAGGAGGCTCTCCCGGCTCCCTGCCTCTGCTTCTCACACCACCTCACTGAGTCTCTCACAGACTGTACAGCCAAGCATCAGAAGTGGACGGACACGCCACTGATCCATGTCCAGCCTGAGAACAAAGTCACACCGTTTCACTAGGCCTCCCATAAGAACAACAGCTAACATGAGTTCAGCACCTACTAAATGGCGAAGATGCTTCTCAACACCATGTCTTTACTTCTTTAATAATCACAAATGCCCTTTAAGGTAAGTATTATTATTATCATTCCCACTTTACATATGAGAAGACAGTGGTTTAGGGTTCTTAGCATATCTGCCCGAGGTCCCACTGTTGGTTAGCTGTACAGCTAGAAATCAAATCCAAGTTTGGCTTCAGACATGATGTTCTTTCTTTCTTTATTTTTTAAAAGATTTTATGTATTGGACAGAGAGAGCAAAAGAGACAGCCAGAGAAGGAACACAAGCAGGGGGAATGGGAGAGAGAGAGGGAGAAGCAGGCTTCCTGCAGAGCAGGGAGCCCGACACAGGGCTCAATCCCAGGACCCCGGGATCGTGACCTGAGCTGAAGGCAGCCCCTTAACGACTGAGCCAACCAGCCCCAGATATGATGCCCTTTAGCTGCCCCCCAATCTTAGTCACCAGTGAACCCTGCGTATACTCTCCATAAACCTGTTTGCCTGTATCTTTTAATCCTGGACAGCTTTCTTGAGACGCCCTCCCGGCCCGTAGTTAAAGCCAGACAATCGCGGACTTTCTCATGTGGAGAAATCTGAACTTCTGCAGAGGAAAACCCACCCCAGGAAGCCTGTCTCCTGCAAAATTGGAGAGCTATTTCCTTCCATAGCCCCAGTTTGACCCCAGGGGCTCCATGGGGACTATTTTATAACTTTAAGAGCAGTAAAGTGCATCACTCCATCGTCTTTGCTCTCTTGGCCCAGTACACAAGGTAGAAACCCAGCAGCATCTGTCCTATCTCAAATTTTAATCCCCGCTCTGCTTTGTGTTTCTCATTTCTTCCATCAAACTCCCACCATTCTTCTCCCTCTCCAGGTTTTCTCCTTTGTTACATGGATCCTCGCTAAGTTATGCTTTTCCATCGTTTCTATCTTCATTAAACAATCCTTTTACAAAATCTTGGCTAACTGTACAAGATAGAATTAATATATACTTCTGAGGCTCTGGCTTGAGGTTCCTCAACTTCTGCCTTCATGTCCAGATAATCTTTTCTCCATCCTTATGTAAATTTCCTTTGCAATACTCATCTTTAGATATACTACTGCAATTGAAAGCTTTGATCATTATCTCTAATATGTTAAAGACTTTGGCCCCAGACTTCTAGTTTTCCTTCTTCCCTAAAGCTTCTCATGGCCAATGCTTAGGGTCTTCTACAATGATCTTCTTTTCCATTGCCTTGACCATGCCCTCTCACAGTTACATCTGAATTCACATGAACCCATTTGTTACTGAGTAACAAAGTTCCCCACAATAATTACTATTTCTATTGCAGAAAGCTCCTCATCATACACTAAAAAGAAAAAAAAAAAAAGCTTTGGCACGATACAACAGGAGGTGTTTCCTTCTTCAAATAAAATGTGATAAGAACATGATGTTTTTCCCTTCCACCCAGTAGCACACTAGGAAGACAATAAAGGAGTAGTAGAATTACGCCCACATATCTTCCCTTAAACAGACAATTAACAGTAACAACAACTTCTTACACTCTCCAGGTTAAGTTGGAGCCCGACTGGAGATAGAGACCCTCTCTAGCAAGAGGTCTGAAAGAATGAGCGATAAACTAAGATTCAGCGTTCATGGATACCAGTCGCAATGGCCGTGCATTTTCAGTTAATCTGGGACAATTGTGAGAGGCAGTAGACACTGAAAAGTTATGCTCTGGCTGTAGTTTAAACTGGAACTGTCCTTAAAACATTGGGACATACAGGCTACATGTCTTTTTCTTTTTAAGATAATAATTTATATACTATAGTTATATAATAGTTTATATATATATAGTATTATATATATATATATATATATATATCATAGATTATATGTATTATATATTGCATTATATATATACATTTTATGGCCCTGAAATGTCCCAGGGTGTCTACTCCCTCCCACCAAGCACCACAAGGACTGTGAACTTTGACTTCATTCTTTCACAATGCAGTCCTACTAAAAAAAAAAATCTTCCTTCACTACAAATTCCTTTACTATAAATCTGATCATGTCATTGCTTTCCTTAAAATCCTGCACTACTTTCTCATTTCTCAGCCATGTACATGGCTTACAGAGTCCCTCCCTAAGTCTTTAGCTATATTATTATTATTACTCATAGCCTGACATGCTATAGTCAGGCTACACCAAAGAAGCCCTGTTCTGAAAAACTCTGTTCTTTCCCTTTTCATTTATTTTACATGTTTTTCCATCTACTTGGGATTTTTCATCTCCTTCACTTGGCCAATTTATCCTCCATCAAATCTCATCTTAAACATCGCCTATGTTAGGAACTGTTCCTCAATCTCCCTGTGAACTGTTAGCTGTGTTCTGAGTGTTCTCCTAGTATACTGTGTGCTTCTATAATAGAACCCAACTACACATTCAATTTTTTTGTCTTTTTCATGACAAAGAAAAGGCCCAAGTTCAGAGAAATTTCTTTCTCCAGTGCCAGATATAAGGATGAGGCCACTGAAAGATTCACCATATGAAGCATAATTTTAGTTGAGTCCTTCTGTGTCAGGCATTTATTTCTCTAACTTTCCCTATAAAAAAGGACATATATATTTTTTTCTTTTTGAGGAAACAAAAGCAGAGAATTTTATTTTTAATTGTCCAAGTTCTCATGGCTAGTAAGCAGAGGAACCAGAGCCCAAACTCCAGCACATCTTCCAACATTAAAGGTTTCTACATGTTGCCTTCATGTGTGCTGAAGAAGTTTAACTAGATCTCTAAGGTAAAATGTTTGGTATAAGGTGTGAGATCAGTTCAATGTAAAGTTGAACCTCCAAAAAACTGATTAAAAAAGACTAGCTTCCTGGTTTAAGAGTGAGCTCCCCATCATCAGAAGAGTTTAAACAGAGGCTGGTTAGCCTTTTTTGAGGGATGTTTAGAGAGCACTCCAGAATTGGTTAGAAAGCTAGCAGCTGACCTGGTAGGACTCTGAGTGTCCATGAAAATAACTGGCACTTAAAGGGCAATTGAATGTCTGCTCAGCTCGAAGATGCAGCGGTGTGAGAGGTGACCCACAATTTCAGCACTTATCCCGCAATCTTCAGGCTCTGTAAATCCTACCCAGTCGGCTGGCAGCATGGACCTTCTTTCCAGTTAGTTTTGCCGACATCCAAACTTAATTGGACCCTAAATGTTTTCCCTGTAGAGCTCTTATCTTGTGAACCGACTGCTTAATCTATTTTGGCAGATCCAGGATTCATAGCTCTTCAGGGAGCTGTAAAATACCTTTTTTAAAAAAGTCAGCCTACTCCAGTGGGACAGCCTAGTGACAGACCTCATTTTCTATTCTGAAATTTTCCTCTTGCATGGTTATTCTATTATTATGCAATGCTTTCTAATGTCTTGGAGTTGTAATGCCGTCTTACGATGTTTGAACACTCGGGATATGTTTGTAATTGTCTAATTAATCCAATCAACAAAGAGAGTATTAATGGGTATTTAAAAACCACACAATATAATACAAGAGGAATATATATATTTTTTCAAATGAGATGAAATATTTTGAGTCTTCGGTTATGTGGACTAATGGTAGAATTCCAGAGTGAGAAAAAGACTTTCCTTAAAGCTTACTTCCTGTCACAGATTCATTGGCTGGAAAGAAATTCTTGGCAGGCCAAACACTCTGCACTCCAGTGTGTCAGGATGGATTTTACCAGAAATAACTTATTGTTCATCTGATAATATTTCTGCTTAGATTTAGTACTTTTTGTAAAGGAAAAGTGTTATTTTTGTTATTCTTTGAGAGATGACTTTTGGATTTGGAACATATTTTTCTCTCCAGGTACTTAAATCTGTAGAGAGATTATCATTCAGACTTGAGAAGCTTTCTCTTTCAGAAAGAAACCACAAAAAGTTAAAAAAAAAAAAGTTAAAACCTATGGGTAGGAAGCATGGAAAGAAACAAGAATTTGACAAAAAGCAAACTAAGTGTGATGGACTTTTTTCAAATTAGAAATTGTACATTTTTTTAAAAGATTTTATTTATTTATTTGACAGACAGAGATCACAAGTAGGCAGTGAGGCAGGCAGAGAGAGAGGAGGAAGCAGGCTCCCTGCTGAGCAGAGAGCCCGCTGCGGGACTTGATCCCAGGACTCGGGGGATCATGACCTGAGCAGAAGGCAGAGGCTTTAACCCACTGAGCCACCCAGGTGCCCCACCTTTTTTTTTTTTGTTTGTTTATTTGTTTGGTTTGTTTTATTTATAAAGCACTTCATGGTATGATTAAATGTTTGACATAGATAAACATAGGAACTATATCTGAAACACTGAATACGTAGAGCAAAATTATGACATAATCTACATTAGATAGTTCTCATCAACCCTGGTTTGGATCATGCTCTAGTTCCTGTTTACGAATGCTTTGGAAATAAGTGTTGAATGATCAAATGATCACGGTATACGCTGGGCATCAATCTCTGCTTTCAACAGCATTGAAGATCTTGAATAAAGTCATGCTTAAGCACAGCATAAACATATTCCATAAGATAGTATGCAATGTTTGCAAAACTTAGCAGTCACATACAATGTTCAAAATAACTCCTTTGTTCTTCTTACTAACATTGCTTACTAGAATAAATTAAGGAGATAGTTGAATAAGGAAAACTAACGAGGTATGGGGGAAAAGGGGAATAAAAGTTGAAATTTAAACGAATTCTTACTAAAATTATTATTTGAACAAATTAAAAAAAAAACCCACAGAAGTATTTAATCTGGACTCAGAAGGCTTATTCCTTCCAGCATACAAACAAACAAACAAACAAAAATAGTGCTAAGTGACTTCCATGAGAAAAGTTCATACATTCATTTCTCTCATTCTTCCAAACCTGGTGTCTATCAAAGAATCATTCTCTTGGGGAGAACAAGAGAAATGATATTTAGGGACAGGTCCTAAAATTCTGTCCTAACGGGAAAATAAGATTATTGGAAAGTGCTAGAAGTTTCAGCGAGGTTAAAACATTTCAAAATCTAGAGACCACTGAGAGGGAATAATAAAATAATAAGTAGAATTGGGAATATCCCATGGCTCATGTCTTGGTTCTTTCCTGTAAATGTTGTAGACTGACCCTCTCTCCCAGATGCTTACCCAAGCCAAAGTTTTATACACAAGCAGGAGAAACAATTCCTTTCCTGCAGGGCCATTTTTAATACAATAAATCCATTTGTTGGCACAATCAGCCAATAGGAGGTTAAAGATTTTTAACTTCTCAACTTCTGTACGTGTTATGCAACCTGGTTCTGTGGAATGAGAACAAATAGTATTCTAATAACATTAAAAGGAAAGATCTTCTCTAATAGACATAGAAAAAATAAGCCCAGCCCTTTGGCACATTTGAGTTTTCATGCAATTAATACCTCATAATCTTAAAATAGTTCAGTAGGCATTCTTCAACCATTACTTTGCGCCTGCTTTCATCTTCTGTGACCTTTTCTGTTTTCTTCAAAGGAACGAAGTCATAGAATTTAAGGAAAAAGCTATTTGTCTAATTAAAAGTTGGCAACTCTTGCTTCTAATATTATTATTCATGTGTATTTGTTGGGTTCATTATAGATGCTGATAAACACAGGAGCAGTCAACCTCCTTCGAGATACTTCTGGTTGGAACTACCACTTTTATCTTACAGCTTACAAAATGAATGTACACAATTCCTCAAGAAACAAATATATGCTTATGTATTTATACAGCAAAATTTATAGCAAAATTTCAAGAATGAAAGAGAAAGGGCAGGAGCAAGACTTCACATATTTAATATGGCCCTTTTTTTAAAATAATTTATTTATTTATTTTGACAGAGAGAAATCACAAGTAGATGGAGAGGCAGGAGAGAGAGAGAGAGAGAGAGAGAGAGGGAAGCGGGCTCCCTGCCAAGCAGAGAGCCCGATGCGGGGCTCGATCCCAGGACCCTGAGATCATGACCTGAGCCGAAGGCAGCAGCTTAACCCACTGAGCCACCCAGGCGCCCCTAATATGGCCCTTTTTAAATAGATTTATTACCGGAGATGTTCAGAAACCTTGGAAATATTGTGCCCTGTGTCTTGCAAAGTGGTTCTCAATTAAATTGCTTTGGGTACTTACTAGGTTTGTGAAATTGATGAAATATGCCTATGGTCTGTACATGGGCTGAAGTCACTTTCTACTTGTGTCCACCCCATATACTAGGACAGTTCTGAACACATAAACACTTTCCTCCTTTCCCCCACAGCTGTATTTATAAAACATGTAAGCCAGGGTTCTGTGTTGTGATTTTATGGAACTGAACTTCTAGGGGCTTAAATTTCTCCCAGTTTGGCAACAAATAGCACCAGTTGGAGGGGTGAAATGTTGTGAGACAGGGCCCTTAATGATGGTCCTTCCCCCAAATCATCCATGGAAGATCATGTTGGATCAGTTTTTTGTTTGTTTGTTTGGTTTTTTGTTTGCTTGTTTTTCCTCATTATTATCAGAAATAGAGGATACCAGGAGAGAACTGAGAGGCCTCTATTCTGCTTTCTAGCATATTTTAATGACCTCCAGATCTGACAACTCTTCTAATCTCACTGCTCAGAGCGACAGTGCCCTTTGGTCGGTGTTCTGAAGACACATAAACACAAATTTTTAGGGAATAAAACAGTGTGCCTGACTTGCCAGCCGCAGAGTTTCAAGAAAGAACTTTAGAAAGAACCCTTTCTAAAGGGCCCTAGAAGTAGAGGGAGAAAGGGTTGGTGAAGGAGTAAAAGCACTGCTATCTGAAAAAGCAATTTGGGAGACACTATGACAGCATATAGATGAATTTAATGTAAATGTTATGCAAAATTCTTCATGTAGGCTCTGGATCCTCTGTTCACGGTACTAAGGAAACAGACAAGCAAACAACAACAAGAACAAAACCACTCACTGCTTCCCAGTCATAGTAACCATAGACCTACTGTGACGGAGAGATGCCACTGGATTTTGAAACAAACAAACAAAGAAGAGGCAGGAAGGATAAAAAGTTTAGTTGAACCTTCAACAAGGGGGTGTTAGAGTTACAGATCCCCCATGTTGTCAAAAATCCACAGATAACTTTTGATTACCCCAAAACTTAACTACAATGGCCTACCATACCAATAACACACTCTTTGTATATGTATTATATACAATATTCTTACAATAAAGTAATCTAGAGAAAAGACTATTAAGAAAATCATGAGGAAATACATTTATAGTACGGTATTTATAAAACAAAAATCCCCTATAAGTGGATCCTCAAAGTTCAAATCCATGTTGTTTACATTCCAACCTCTTTTGTTGACTATGATTAGTAAATCGAGATTTAATGAGACTGACTGATGACTATATCTTCGAGTGAATAGGAGGACATCTACAGAGTAAAATTGATAGGAATGGTAGCTGAATGTTTGAGATGAAAAAGAAGGAAATAAATCTGAATGTATTTACCTAGGGTGGGCATTTGGGTAAATGGTGATTTCACATAGGAGAGAAAATGATGTTCTGACTTCAAAAACCCAACTTTTTTAGCAACATGGACGGGACTGGAAGAGATGATGCTGAGTGAAATCAGTCAAGCAGAGAGAGTCAATTATCATATGGTTTCACTTATTTGTGGAGCATAACAAATATCATGGAGGACAAGGGGTGTTAGAGAGGAGAAGGGAGTTGGAG
>NC_081562.1:116775116-116787434 GCF_022355385.1 Mustela nigripes | reverse complement strand
GAGTGAAATCAGTCAAGCAGAGAGAGTCAATTATCATATGGTTTCACTTATTTGTGGAGCATAACAAATATCATGGAGGACAAGGGGTGTTAGAGAGGAGAAGGGAGTTGGGGAAAATTGGAAGGGGAGGTGAACCATGAGAGACTATGGACTCTGAAAAACAATCTGAGGGTTTGAAGTGGCGGGGGGCGGTGGGAGGTTGGGGTACCAGGTGGTGGGTATTATAGAGGGCATGGATTGCATGGAGCACTGGGTGTGGTGCAAAAATAATGAATACTGTTATGCTGAAAATAAATAAATCAATTTAATAAAAAATTAATTAATTAATTAAAAAAAATACAGTCAGAGCTTCCAGCCTTCCCAAGGTTAGTCACTTTTACCTGGTTCTCCTGTTACCTAAGTTAGCCATTGTTGAAACATTTTATCATCTACTTTAAAAAGAAACTTTCCAAAATACTGAATATCTGAATCTCTGACTATTTCCATTTCGGTAATGAGACCTCACTTTTCTTAGTAATGACCAGTCACCATGCACCGAGTGACCTTTTACCTAGGGCCAAGTTTAGGTGTGAAATGCCAGCAAGTCCCACCACCAAAATGATATTATTGATTAAAAATAAACCAGAACCTAATAAAAAATGGTAAGACTCTATATTCCACTAAGATAATTAAGAAGTTTACTAGTGTCTTCATTATACATATATATCGATAACAGTTCAATTTGGGAACTAAAATCTGTTAGTCTTAACCTGGAAATATAGCACCATATAGTCAGCCTTGAAATTTTACTCAGAATTGTCCAAACACCTCTTAACAGTATTAATCATGGCATTCCAACCAGTGCCTCAACACTAACCTCCAATTTCTTTTTCTTTGCTGCGGTTGTAGTTTTCCAGTTTATACTATATTTTGTAAACCTCCCAAAATCTTCTGTGAAAGAAAGAAAGTGTATAAATAAATATCAATCAGCCCTCACTTTTTTCTTGGATTCCAAACCCAAAGCTAGAAACACAGCACGTATATACATCTTCATTTTCCTTTAAATCCTCAGGCAAAAACTTTATGCCCAAACAACAACCATATGCCAAAACATCTGGAGCTTCTAGCTTTACTGGAAGACTTGATATCTGAAAGCTTCCCTGCCTTAACCTACTATTGTATGTGATTCTACCTCAATATTGTGCTGCTCTGAAGACCAGACCACCTTAACTGTAAAACAAACATAAAAGGTGTTTCTAGTCAAGTCTTGGCTAACATAAATTCTTGTATAATCTGTCAAGCTAGGTCATTTGTTCATAAGGATACCTTTTTGGAAGAAACTGTGTTGATATTATGGAAGATAAACATTGGGCTGCTTTGTCATGCCATATAGACTACACCTGGAAACGTCCACATGGAAGCACTGGCGAGATGCTAGTGCATATGAGAATGTGGACTAGATCATGTAAATAAACACACACACACACACACACACACACACACACACACACGTAACTTTAGCCAGGCCATTCAGCATACATTTCTCAAGTTACTTAATTTTCAGTAGGAAGACTTGAAAGACGAACTATTTCAGCATGACTCCAAAGGAAAGGATTATTTTAAGTGGTTGTTTCTAAAATGTCTAAATGACCCTCCATTCAATCATTTCATTCAGCAACTGCACTCCTGTGCAAGTGATGCAAAATAAAATGGCAGCCATTCTTATGGTAGTAAGTGTATTTGCCTAAATCAATGGAAGAAATCTGTATGAAGAAGCTTCTTTTTTATTTTATTATTATTATTTTTTATGAAGAAGCTTCTTATTTAAGCTCTTACCACAAATAAACAGCCAGTTTGAAATGGAGAAAGAGATTATCACAGATAAACATCAGTCACTACTTTAAGGAAATTAGTTAGAGACTTGCCATGGATTTCTTGCTACGGCCCATCTTTCTCGCCTGGACACAGGAGCTGGCGCCCCTCGTATTGTATACTCCCAGAGGCATCATTTACACGAAGTTCCAGAAGTCGTGCACAGACCCCAAACCAGGCAGTTTTGAATGAATCAGTGCTGGTAAATGAGATCCCAGGAGTTCTCCCAAATATGCCTATTCAAAAGTCCATGAGAATTTATAAGCTAAAACATGGATTTTTATAACAAAATTTAATAAACACAAAATTTATTTATTATATACTTTTAGTCAGTTGTCCATTAGGAGTCTGCTAAAATCATAAAACTAAACTATCATGGATCCGTTGGAGTTTGGGAATCAGTACAAATGGACCAGAAAGGTTGACCCAATTGACCATGTGTCTTCACTTGGGTGAGGTGCTGTGAAATCAACAAAAATAAGGAAAAAAAACCCCACCTTCTTGACAGCTGTCTAACATCTTCCTTTGGCAATCCAGCGGGAGGTCACACTAGAATGACAAAGTAAAGAAAGCAGCAATTCTGCTCTGGTCCTTGTTAGAACAGAGACACCTGATAAGACTAATATAGTAGTTTTCAGATTTTTCATTTCAAACAAATTTCTAGGTAACAGTAATGCTGCCAGCCTGGAGACCCCACTTTGAGGTGGACAGTTCTAATATAATAGAGAGATCATCTCACCAGTAAGAATCCATGTGGACTAAAACATGTTCATGGATAAGATAAAAAGACAGGGGGCGCCTGGTTGGCTCAGGGGTTAAGCCTCTGCCTTCGGTTCAGGTCATGATCTCAGGGTCCTGGGATCAGGCCCCGCATCAGGCTCTCTGCTCAGCGGGGAGCCTGCTTCCTCTTTCTCTCTGCCGGCCTCTGCCTACTTGTGATCTCTGTCAAATAAATAAATAAAATCTTAAAAAAAAAAGATAAAAAGATAGGATACAGGTTTTATGCATGGTATATTCCCAAACTTGTAATGAACCAAATATTATTGATGAGGTAAATATTGTTTAAAATGCATAAATTTGTTTATGGTGGTTGTCTCTGGGTATTGAGAGCATGAAAAAAAGTTAAAAGTTATTTAATATTTTCCACTTCATTTTCTAAAGCATAATGAATTTTAATTATACAATAAAATGAACAGCAGCAGCTTTATTTTAAAAGGTGAGGAAATCAAATGAGTATTTTTTGCCTTCTGGGGAGAATGGAAATAGAAAAGCTCTAGAAAGACATTAGGCATGAACCAGGGTTAGAACACCTCTAGAAATAGTGATCACAGTAGAGCAGGGAGAAGAGGCAGTCAGGCAATCCTGAAGTTAATTCTAACCAACAGAGAGAAACATGAAGATATATGCATTCTAATTTAAAGCAAAGACACTAGGTTACTGCAGCTTATTAATAGGTCTGCCCTTTACATTCCTTGGAATTGTAAACCACATGGTTTATGGGATTATCACACGGGGACTGGAAATTATTGTGAATGTTCTGTTATCATCCTATACTTCCTATACCCTATTGCAGATAATCTTCCCAAACTGCAGTTCTGTCCATGCCACACCCCAACTAAAGGACCTTTAGTGATTGTTATTATCTACCCCTGCAAAAATAAATAAATAAATAATAAAAAATAAATAAATTTCTGTACTTTTTAGTGAGCTTCAAGCTATTTCTGTCCTGTCTTTAGAATTTTATCTCTATGCACCTGCCAGTTCTCTAAAGGTACTTGAGGTATTCTAGCGGATTCCTTTTGCCCACATCATTATTCTGCCATCATATAGTCTTCCCTTCCTCTTCCTCATCTACAAATACAAATCATCTTCAACATGGATTTAAAGATATATCCATTTATCCCTACCTAACCAGAAGTATTTGAAAGATTTCTTCCTCCAAACTGGATATGAAACCTGTCATGTAAACAGTTTATCAAATTGTTTTCCCCTTTGAAGAGTCTGAAGATTGATTCTATTTTAGATATTTTTAAGTGGATTTTCTCCATTCAGAATTGTTTATCTCTTATACTCACTTTGGTCACAAAGTGATTACTGTCATTTCATGCATGTGATTGTCCTAAGTCATCCCCTCCTTGAAGTGCCCCAGGCAAGAAAAACTGATAGCTTCCTCTCTGTTTTTGGAGACCTTATATAGAATGGTTTAATATGGGAGGTTCCTTTAATCATTCCTTTATTTTCTAAAGGTGATCCCATGGTTATAAAGTTGTAGATAGTACATAGACTATTATAATAAAATTTTTTTAAATCACATTTAGTATATATCACAGGAGTCTACTGAAATCATGAGAATGAACTATAATGGATTCTGAGAATTTAGGAAAAAGAGCACAGATGTAACAGTAAGGTACTAGCTGTTTTCTTCTCAGAAAAATCGAAATCAACAAAAATATTAAAAGCACCTTTATTACCACTCCCCGAGACTATGAATTGGCTTCTTTGTGGTCCTTCTCCTCAATCTATAATCCCCTGCAAATCTAACTCATGCGAGGGTCTTTAGAGAATTGCAAATGGCACCCCTGCTCAAATACCCCAAACCGATTAATATTGAAAATCAAAGAATTCATGCAACCTTCTTCATGGATCAACTAAGAGATCCCAAGGAAGAAAAGTCACAAAAGTGTATTCTGTGACAGACTGAGTCTATTCACAAAGTTCCCTGATTTAAGTATCCATATTCACCACTTTGTTTGGTTTCCACATAATGTTAAGGTAGGGAAAGTGCATCACGGATTCCTGTAATGTCAAAAAATATTTATCATGGGTAATGGGGAAAAGACAATGCTCATTTGTTTTTCATTAAGATAATCATATGAGGTAAAAACAAGAACACTTTTCTACTTTTGTCCTGACTACGCAACTGCCTACTTGTATGACCTAAGCAATCTGGACCTTGTGTTCCTGAAATTGAATTACCTAGATCAGAAGTTCCCAAATCTGCCTGATGACTAGAGATATTTAAGAAACTTGTTCGAAATATAATTTCTGGGGCCTTCTCCCTGCATATTTTTATTCAGTAGTTCAAAGAATCTCTATTACAAGAATTTTCTCAAGAGACTCCCAAAAATTAGATTTGAGAGATTCACCTGTCCATATGATTTCTGGAGTCTTTCAAAAATCTAAAAATCTGTTTTTTTTTAATTCCCTTCTTATCCCATCAATAATAATTAAAAAAAAATGTTGTAGGTGGTAAAAAACTAATAGCATTTCCCATAGTCATAAAAAAAACAAAGATGTCCACTCTCACCACTCTAATGCAACATAGTATGGGAAATCTTAGCAAGAGAATTCAGGCAACAAAAAGAAATAAAAATCATCCTAATTGTATAGTGAAGATGACATGATACTATATCTAGAACACCCTAAATACTCCAGAAAAACAACAACAACAACAACCAACCAACCAACCAACCAAACAAACAAACAAAAAAACCCTACTAGAATTAAGAAGAAATCAGTAAGGTCTCAGGAGATGAAATCAACGTACAGAAATTCATTGCATTTTTATGTACTAATAATGAAATGGCAGAAAGAGAAATTAGGGAAATGATCCCATTTAAAACTGCACCAAAAGTGATAAATTAGCTAGGAATATATTTAACCAAGGAAGTGAAAGACCTGTATTTTAAAACTATAAAATACTGACGGAAGAAATTGACGATGACATAAACAAATGGAAAGACATTCCATGGTCATGAGTTAGAAGAACAAATATTGTTAAAATGTCCATACTACTCCAACCAATCTACAGATTTAAAGCAGTCCCTACCCAAATACCAGCAGCATTTTCCCACAGAACTGGAGCAAGCAATCCAAAAATTTGCATGGGACCACTAAAGACAGTGAATAGCCAAAGCAATCAAGGAAAAGAAAGACAAAACTGGAGGTATCACAATTCCAGATTTCAAGTTACATTACAAAGCAGTTGTCGTCAAAACAGTATAGAGTTGGCACAAAAACAGACACACAGGTCAATGCAATAGAGAGCTCAGACATAAACCTACTTTTATGGTCAATTAATCTTTGATAAAGGAGGCAAAACTATGCAATGGAAAAAAAGACAGTCTCTTCAACAAATGGTGCTAGGAAAACTGGACAGCTGCATGCAAAAGAATGAAACTGGACTACTTTCTTACACCATACACAAAAATCAGCTCAAGATGACTGAAGAACCAAAATGTGAGACCTGAAACGATAAAAATCCTAGAAGAGAGCAAAAGCATTCATTTCCTGGACATTGGTCACAGCAAGATTCTTCTAGATATGTCTCCTGAGGCAAGGGAAATAAAAGCAAAAATAAACTACTGGGACTAGATCAAAATAAAAAAGCTTCTGCACAGCAAAGGAAACATCAACAAAAACATTTGAAGCCAAATACAGGTGCATTACCTGTATTTGTAACTCACAATAACTTCCTTGGGAGAAGTTATTGGCAAATGACATATCCATTAAACGGTTAGTGTCCAAAATATATAAATAACTTTCGTAACTGAACACCAAAACAAACAAATAAACAAACAAAAATCAAAACCACCAAATAATCCAGTTAAAAATAATCAGAAGACATGAACAGATATTTCTCCAAAGAAGAAATGCAGATGGCCAACAGACACATGAAGAGATCATCAGGGAAATGCAAGTCAAAACCACAATGAGATATCACTTCACACCTCAGAATGATTAAAGTCAAAACCACAAGAAACAACAAATGTTGGTGATGACTGAAAAAGGAGAGATGAGAATAAGGAACCCTCATGCACTGTTGGTGGGAATGAAAACTGGTGCATTCATGGTGGAAAATAGTATGGAATGTTAAAAATAGAACTACCATATGATCCAGTAATCCCAATGCCAAGTATTTACCCTAAGTATTTACCCTAATTTGAAAAGATATATGCATCAACATGTTCTATTGCAGCATTATTTTCATTAGCCAAATTACAAAGCAGCCCAAGGAGCCACTGATAGATGGACAGATAAAGAAAACGTCATGCGCGTGCGCGCACACACACACACACACACACACACAGTGGAATATTACTCAGCCATAAAATATAATGAAATCTTGCCATTTGCAGCAATGTGGACAAATCTAGAGAGTATAATGCTAAGCAAAATATATCAGTCAGAGAAAGACAAATACAATATGATTTTAACTTCTATGTGGAATTCAAGAGACAAAACAAAGACAAGAAAAAGAGCAACCAAAAAACAGACTGTTAACTATAGATGGTTACCAGAGGGGAGGTGGGTGGAGAATGGGTGATATAGGTGAAGGGGAGTAAGTCTATATTTATCTTAAAGAGCACTGAGTAACATATAGACTTGCTGAATCACTATACTGTACATCTGAAACTAATAAAACACTGTATGTTAACTATACTGCAATTACATTTTAAAAAATATATATTGTATACACACAAGTATTTATAACACCTATATTTGTAACTCACAAAGCTTGGAAGTAACCTAGATGTCCTTCAGTAGATAAAGGGGTAAATAAACTGTGGTCATCTAAGCAGCGGGATATTATTCAGTTCTAAAGACAAAGAGCTGTCTAGCCAGACACAAGGAGGACACTGAAGCGCACAACGCTAAGCGAAGGAAGCCAATTCGAAAGGCTACGTATTGCATGATTCCAACTGTATGACATGCTAGCAAAGTCAAAACTGAACAGTGAAAAGATCAGTGGTTGCCAGGGCTTAGAGGGCAGATGATGACTAGGTGGGGGCACCCAGCAGTTTTAGGGCAATGGAATACTGTGTATGATGTGATATGTTGTATACATGTCATTATATATTTGTCAATTCACAGAACGCTTACAACACCAAGAGTTAACCCTAGTGTAAACTGTGGACTCTGGGTGATGATAATGTGTCTTTATAGGTTCATTTGTTGTAACAAATGTATCACTCTGATGGGTATGATCATAATGGTGGTGGCTATGCATGTCTGGGGGCACAGGGTATAGGAGAAATCTCTTTAACTTCTGATCAATTTTGTGGTAAATCTAAAAATACTCTAAAAAATTGATTCTATAATACAATAGGAGTCAATGAATAGCCATTAATTTTTAATTTTCTTTTTTTTTTTAGGGAAAGATAAAAATGATACTGTAGGGAAAACTGTAGTTTTTCTTTTTTCCTTCATCAGTGTCAAAGTTAGGTCCCTTAAGTTGGAGATGATAAACATTAAGTTAAGGCAGTTGATAATGCACATCCTGTGTAATGCAATGCAATTATTTCTTACTATTCTGAAATAATCAGCACACGCTTTTAAGGGGTGCCTGGGTGGTTCGGTCAGTTGAGCATCCAACTTGATTTTGGCTCTGGTCATGACTTTGGGGTCATGGGATCAAGCCTTGTGTCCTGCTCTCAGCTCAGCAACGAGTCTGCTTCACACTCTCTATGTCTGTTCCCCTTGCTCTCACTCTTGTGCACGTGCTCTCTCAAGTAAATAAATAAATCTTTAAAAAAAAAAAAAAACCCAAAACCTTCCAGTAGCTTAGACAATAAGAGTGTGAGAGAGAGGAAGAATACACACTATTTTTCTTGACTCAGTTTCTTTGTCACTGTAAAATTCAGTCGAAGGATGCTCACTGAGTACTATGACCCTCTCAATATAAAGCACATGTTATTCTTACTCAATATGTAGAGAGAAAACACATCTCCCAAACTATGATATTTAAATTGTTCTTTTCTTAAAATGGTACTTTTTAGTCACCTTGGAAATACATGCAAATGCAAATCTGAATCCTATATGCAGTAATGATTGGTTGAAACAAATACTATTCCCTCAAGCCAAGTTGGTTTGGGGGGAAAAATGACTCCTCTAATGGGAAGATTGCAATGGCTCTGCTCCTAAGGGAAAAAGGAAAAAAAAATTCATACAGATAAGATGCTCTTATTTATAACATTTAACAAGACACGTTGTAAGACATGAGCGTCTTTCTGATGACTTATCCTGCTGATCAGAGTACAAAAGAGTTTATTTTCATAATTACAACAGATGGAAAACAATAAAATTATACTTTAGGCTAATGCACTCTCACCCTGATTATCCTTTTTTTTTGTATGTGTGTCTTCCCTGAAGCTATTTTATAACAATATAAAAATTGCAGAAATATGGTACCGCAAAAGCCTGACCAGATTTCCTAATTATCTGTCATGACTCAAGACTGCAGTGAGAAATTAGCTCTCCTGGGAAAGAAAAAATTTGACAGAACTTAAAATAATAGAAAGAATCTTATTATGTCTTTCCTCAACAAGTTGAGGAAGAAATCCATCCATTTTTAGTAGGATTACCCTAACTTTCACTTTTCTTTTGTATATATATTTTTATCTCAGCTACAGAGAGGTATGCTAATCATATTCTTCAAGACATGACATGTTGTCATGGAAAGATTCACTCGTTTCATTAATTAAATTTTATTCACCTCCAGTTCTATTCCATTCCTATCTTCTTACCACAAATGTTAATTAATGTATATAAGGGATAAGATGTATGCACTTGTGAGATCTCTGTATCTATATCCGTATCTGTAACTATATCTATACCTATTTTTATATCAACACAACTACTTCCTTTTTCTCCATGCTTCCCAGACTCCCTTGTACATAGATATGCCCATGTGAGTCAATTCTGACCAATGGAATGTGGGGAGAGGTAATACACAGCTGTCCCCAAACATCCCCCACGTGCTACTTTTTTCTCTTTTGTCTTCCTTTAGGTGGATAGCAACTCACAAGGTGACATAAAAGCTACTCAGAAGATGAGAAAAATCTTCATCACATTGGGTCCTTGAATGACTGTGGATCTTGGAACTCATCCCCCAACACATACCAAGGATAAGACTCTTACATGAGTAAGAAAAAGACTTCGGGGTTATTAAGTCAGTGCAATTTTAAAGTTTATTTGTATTCCACTTTCCTTATTACTTATTTCACTGTAAGAGACAGCCTTATGAGGGTCTCAGGGTCTTTGTGTTACCAGATCTTTCCATCAATCTTTGTCTTTTGTAATTCAAATAAAATGCCTGGAGAGCAAGGCTCAGAGGAAGATGGCAATGAGCCAACTGATTTTTTTCCAGTTAACCTGGTTCTTTGCAACAGTGTTGGACACTGGACCTATTGAGCAGCTTAGTTGTTTTATTGGTAACTCATCCATCAGTTCCAATCAGAGTACTGAACCCACTTTAGGAGCTCAAAGCAAACTACCTTAACCAAAATAAAAGATGATAATAGCATGTACCTTGAGTACTTTGACATCAGGTAAAAAGATGAGACAAGTGTCTGTTTCAACAGATTAAATGTAATCTAGCTGTTTGCAAAAAAAATAAAAAATAAAAAATAATAATAAAAAAAGAAACAACAAAGGAACAAACAAAAGAATCCAGTTCTAATAAAAATAAGCCCTCTGTCAGACTAAATCACAAAAGGTTTCTATCAGAGAACATCTACCCTTCCCTACATCCATTTACTGTGCTTGAGGACTGCCAGATACAGAGAGGGTGTGGGGATGCCTGGGAATACTGGACATGGTAATGTTAGAATTCTCCATGAGATGAAGTAATTATTTTTTAAAATATTTATTTATTTATTTATTTGACAGACAGAGATCACAAGTAGGCAGGCAGAGAGAAAGGGGGAAGCAGGCTCCCCGCTGAGCAGAGAGCCCGATGCGGGGCTCGATTCTAGGACCCAGAGATCATGACCTGAGCTGAAGGCAGAGGCTTTAACCCACTGAACCACCCAGGTACCCTGAAGTCATTATTTTTAATAGACTATTTTTAGATCAATTTTAAGTTAATACAAAAATTGAGCAGAAAGTATAGAGAGTTCCCATATATTCCTTTTCCTCCATACCTTGAGCTTTCACTATTACTAACGTCTTGAATTCCTGTGGTACATTTGTTAGAACTGGTGAACCAATATGGATTCATTATTAACTAAAGACCAGTTACATTTGAGTTCACTGTATAGTGCAGTTCTATCAATTTTGCCAAATACATACTGTCATGTATCCACTGTTAGAGTATCTAACAGAATATTTTTATTGCCCTAAAAATCCCCTGTGCTCCACTAATTCATCCTTCCCCCTGAAATCCTGGAAAACACTACTCTTTTTATAGTCTCTACACTGTTGCCTTTTCAAAGACGTCATATAGTTGGACTCATACAATAAATAGCCATTTCAGACTGGCTTCTTTCACTTAGCAACATGTGTTTAAGCTTCTTCCATGTCCTGTGTGTGTGTGTGTGTGTGTGTATGTGTGAGAGTAGCTTATTTCTTGTTATCACTGAATAATATTCCATTATATGCAAGTACTACAAATTTTTTAATCCATTTACCTATTAAAGGATATCTAGACTGTTCCCAAGTTTCAGCAGTTCTGAATAAAGCTGTTCCAAGTATTCATGTGCAGGTTTTTCTATGCACATACATTTTCAACTTATTTAAGTAAATAACGAGGAACATAATTGCTAGAAACTGCCATTCAGTTTTCCAAAATGGCTCTACCAACTGGTTTTCCCAACAGCACAGAATGAGAGTCCGTGTTGGTCCAGATTCTCTCTGGCATTTGACATTGTGAGTGTTTTAGGCTTTTGCCATTTATTAGGTGTGTTGTGATATCTCCTTGTTTTAGTTTGCAATCCTTAATGACATATAATGTTGAGCACCTTTTCTTTCTTTTTTTTTTTTTTTAATTTATTTATTTGAGAGAGAGAAAATGAGAGAGAGCAAGAGAGCATGAGAAGGAGGAGTGTCAGAGGGAGAAGCAGACTCCCAGCCAGGCAGGGACCCCAATGTGGGACCTGATACCAGAACTCTGGGATCAAGACCTGAGCTGAAGTCAGTCACTTAATCAGGTGAGTCACCCAGGCTCCCTTGAGCACCTTTTCACATGCTTATTTCGTATTTGTCTATCTTTTTGAGTTCAGATCTTTTGCCCGTTTTTAATTGAGTTGTTTTCTTACTGCTGAGATGTAAGAATTCTTTGTATATTTTGGAAACAAGTCATTTTTCATACATATGTTATTCAACTATATTCTCTCAGTCTGGGGCTTGTGCTTTTATTCTCTTAACAGTATCTTTCACCAAGTAGTTGTTCTTAATCTTATTGAAATTCAACTGATATATATATATATATTTGTTGTTGTTGTTGTTGTTGTTTTGTTTTGTTTGTTTGTTTGTTTTAATAAAGTGTGGTTTTGGTGTTGTACCTAAAAAGTCCTTGCCAAATCCAAAACCATCTAAATGTTCTCCTGTGTTACCTTTTGGAATTTACTTTTAATTCTCAAAAAAGTTACGATCTTCGGGACACCTGGGTGGTTCGGTGGGTTCATCCTCTGCCTTCGGCTCAGGTCATGATCCCAGGGTCCTGGGATCGAGCCCCGCATCAGGCTC
>NC_081562.1:116752290-116775016 GCF_022355385.1 Mustela nigripes | reverse complement strand
CTCTCTGCCTACTTGTGATCTCTCTCTGTCAAATAAAAAAAAAAAAAAAAAAAAAAGTTACGATCTTCATACCATTGAGGGGAAACAGAGTCCTAAATTCATGACTTACATACCTGATTTCATACAATTGTGATTGGTCCATCCTATTTCTGACATACACAGTATCTCCCTGTTCTGAGAAATCATGACTTGTCAGGAAGGAATTCATGTTTTTTGCTTATCAGCCTAAATTCGTAAATATTTTTTCTGAGTCCTTAAGAATCGTCTTGGGGGTGGGACAAACATCTTTACACTTGGGGAAGGAGGAGAAAGTGTACTTGCTTGACCAGAGATGAGGCATTGGTCTCTATTCCTATAAGCCATGGACATTATATATTTCATGCAGGCTTCCTTTTATAAGAGAAAAATATATTCTACTTAAATCAATGATTGACACTAGCAATGGATAAATTGCTGACATCTTCCCTAAGGGATAGCTCAAAGATCACCAGCCAAAGCTGGAGAAAGGCAGGGTGTATCTCTCCAATATGACTCAAGAGAGAAGGGAGATCAAGTTAAGGGGTGTCAGCCTTTACTAGCGACAAAACAGATCCTTAAAAAAGAGGTAGATATCAGCAATTGGAAAATTTCAATTTCTGGGATGCTTGTGTTTATCACGAAAGTTCTGACTATATATTAAGGCAAAATAAACTTATTTTCTCAATGTAGCATTCCAAAAAGTGACTTATTTCAAATTTCTGTCATCGTTAAGACACTCTTACACCTATTCTTTGGAAATATGTGTCTTAAAGCAATCATAAAAAGTCAAAGGAAAATAATTCAACTTTTTGGTTTTTTAAGATTTTATTTACTTACTAGAGATCACAAGCAGGCAGAGAAGCAGGCAGAAAGAGAGGAGGAAGCAGGCTCCCCACCGAGCAGAGAGCCCGATGTGGGCCTCGATCCCAAGACCCTGAGATCATGACCCGAGCTGAAGGCAGAGGCTTTAACCCACTGAGCCACCCAGGCGCCCTCAACTTGTTTTTTAATCATGCTTCAAATGAATGACTATTTGAAAAATAAAATCACGAAAGTTAGTATTAAAAGCTGAAAACAAAAAATAATTAACTTGACTTTACTCAGATTCGAACTAGAATAAAAAGAATCTATGAACATACAACACCAAGAGTGACCTGTAGTGTAAACTATGGACTTTGGATGATCACGATGTGTGTGTGCAGCTTCGTCAGTTCTGACCAACATTCCACCAGGTGGGGTTACTGATAATGGGAGAGGAGGCTGTGCATGGGGACAAGGGACTTATGGGAAATTTCTCTGTGTGCGTGTGTGTGTGTGTGTGTACATATATATAATGTTTGTATATGTGTAAGTACTATTATACAGTACTATTATTATTTATTGAGCTTTTATTCTCCACCAATTGAAATGGTTCATTATACCTTGTATCTTAGTCATATAATTTTTCCTTTACCACCAAACCCGACTAACACTATTCTATCTTATCAGTAACTACTTTTGTAAGATAAAGTTCCAGGGCCTTATTGGTCCCTTAAATAATCAGAAAGAATTCAACATTCTTTGCAGTTACTCACTTCCATTATAAAACAAAGCTATTCTCCTAATGGAGTCAGAGCTATTAGAACTCATTTCCCTGAGGCTTCTTTCTCCTCTTACCTTTTTAGCAGACTCTTAGTCCCCCTTTCTAATTTGTATTATGAACTCAGGGGAAGGGATTGTGTCTTACCCTATGTCAACTAGGTGTTCAATAAACATTATTAATTATTATTAAAATCATAATGATGTCAGGCTTGGCCTAATCAATTCTAATTCAGTTTAATCTAGTTCAATTAAGTTTAATTTAGGAGGTGCTGCCTTGATACACACACACACACACACACACATTTTTAACCTAGAATTCTAATTCACCACTGCAATAGGCTCCTTTTTTTTTTCCCCCAGCTTCACAAATTTCTTCTGTTGGAAAGCAGTTTTCTTTGTGCTATTGCTATGGTGCATTTTACCTGACAAATGCTTTTAGACTATTTTGATTCCCTTGCCCATTCAGAAATATTACCTGTGGCTTTTCACGTTATAGCTAATTTTTCTCACACTGAATTGAAAGGAGCTGACCTGAATAAAGTCACCCCTGGGTAGTCATGGTGAATGCTAAGAAAAGTGGGAAGAAGAGCAGGATGGCACCTATTTGTTTTTGTGCTTTCAAAGAAAGCTCTGCTGGAGCCATGTGGAGGACAGACTGAGCTGAGCAAGAGTGGAGACAAGAGGATGTATGAAGAAACTATGAAACTATCCGCATTGGTGATGACCGAGGATTGCACAAAGCTTGGACAGTGTAGATATGGAGCTTTGGGTGTAGGCATTGAGAGAGAAAGACAAAAGAGCAATTGCTGAAGGGCAGGAAACGGATCCATGGGCAATAGAGGGGTCGAGGATGACCAAGGGGCTGTGATGCATGCTGGAGGGACAGCAGGTCTGTGGTGGGAGCGATGGTGTGAGCAGCAGGTGTGACTGATTTCAGAAACGAGATTTGGAAGTGTTGGAAGTCACCTTTCCCCAGGAAAAGCTGGTGGCCCCAAAGTGAGGAGGGTAATACAAAATGAGGAGGGTAGAGGTTGGAGATACCAAAAACACCAATATTTATGGAGACCAGAAAAGAAATACAAATCAAAGAAGTGTACTGAAGTAGGGGTGAATAGAAAAATAAGACAATGAGAAAACGGATTATGTAAGCCATCTGTTATCTTATCATCGGAGGCTCCTGAAAAGGAGAATGGCATGCGATTTTGACCCTCTGAGATGTACTCTCCCTCAAGAGAGAGATTAAATTATAAGGCACAATAAACAGAACTGTACAAGCCAAGGGGAATTATTTAGCTGGTAGGCACTAGGACCTCTCTAGAGTCACTAGGGTTACTATCTCTTCTGATACATTAGCCTGTGCTGGTTAAAAGTATTCAGAGTACCGCCTCTGACTGAGACTTCGCTGCTTCCTTCCATCTGCCCTACCAATGGAGCATGTTACTTTAAGAATAACATGGTTTCCTGCTTCTTGTTCCTAACTAAGATCAGCCCTAAAATAATCTGTGAAGGTGTCGTAATGCAGCCGGATAAGGAGCTACACACACCTGGAGTCCCACATGTGCTGCTTATTAGCTTTGTGAACCTGTATTAAGTTATTTAAAGTTCCTGAATTTTGACTATCTAAATTTAAAAAAAAAAGAAAACCCAAATGCAAGAATGTTAAAAATACAAATGACTTGTCATGCAGGAAACTACTTAATATATAAGCAGCATGATACAGGTACTCTAAATAATTCATTTCCTTTTACTTCTGCCAAGTCAGTTGTATCTCCCCTTTCTTTCAGAGATGTTTTTGCACCCTGGTATTCCTGAATTTTAAAATGAGGGCCTGAGTGACCCTAGTCCTTGCTGGGGTAGTTAAAAGCAGTGCTCCATTCTTTTTGGAAAGAACTCTTGGAAAGAAGCAACTCTTCAAAGAGGGAACGCAAAGAGAATTAATACCTACCTGAAAAAATTGCACTGCTACTCATTCCTTTACCCATTCTTATAAACTTCCCTCGCCTGTATTTTTTTTTTAAAGATTTATTTATTTGAGAGAGACAGACAGAGAGAGAGAGTGTGTGTGTGTGTGAGCAGGGGGAGGGGCAGAGAGATAACCGTCAAGCAGACTCCCCATGCAGCACAGAGTTCAAGGCTGTGGGGCTCCATCCCAGAACCCTGAGATCATGACCTGAGCTTAAATCGGGGTTGGCCACTTACCTGACTGAGACACTCAGTTGTCCCCTGCTTCTGTTTTCTGAAATCTGAGTAACATTGCTGCGTAACATCATGTCTGTCATTGTTCACCCCTTCTTCCATTTCAGCCCTTATCTTCTTACTCTTTGGGCAAATATACAGTGATAGCTCAACTGATGAAGTGTTGAAATAAACATCTGCTCATACACATCCTGTTGAAATGCAGACTAAAGCCTCAAGCATTTTTAGCTGACAAATTCTCTGTACATATGCAGCATTTTACACTTACGAAGAAGAATCTATGTGCTAAAAGCACTGAAAAACGTGATCTCCAGCATCATAAAATATGAAGATTTTCCTTTGGGTTCTGTAACTTCCATGGTTAGAACCATGTATACCCATGATGCTATACCCTAAATTATGAAGCTTTTGATCTTCATGTGAGTGGTCAAAATGAGGTCATTTTGATTTATTTGAATCAAACAAATGATAGAAATCTTTGGTTTCCAGAAGCAACAATCTCCCATTAGAAATGCCATGGATGAGAGAATTCATAAATGAAAGTTTCAAAATAAGGATCCCAGTAGGCTCATCTGCAACAGAGATGACGAGAAACAGCATGCGGTAGTGGTATACAACTGGTATACCACATTGAATTATTTTTCTTGACTCTACTATCAATATCTCTAAAATGCGGGTATTGGATATGAGAACTCCAAAAGAAAGCAACCTAGAGACAGATGGGACATAAAAGGTCACCAACAAATTCTAGTTGCCCTCCTATAATTATAATCTCCATGCTACGATTTTAGCGCTGATCACACACAAACATATTCAATCAATTATATATGTATTTTGATATTATTCGTCTACAATTTTGTTTTAGTTGAGTCGACCACAGTGCCTTTACAGCAACTTCACAGGAAATATAACAGTCAACTCCGTCACTCTACTTCCCTTACTAAATGTCTTTCAGAATAACAATTTTGAATGTAATGCTTGGCTAATAGGGAATACGCACATTATCTAAAGCCAGGTCATGATACGGGCAAGTTTTGGGGATTGTTTGTTTGTTTGTTTATATAATACTTTGAAATAACACTACAGATGGTTTAGTCAATAGTTCCCTTAATAATGCAACCCCCAAAACTTCACAACTAATTAAATTCTGTAAAATGTAAACCAAACATATAAAACATGCTCATGCATCCATTTCTATTTATGTTACAAGAGCACAGAATGACAGAATTTGAGCAAGACACTCTACACAGGGAGTTTCAAAATAGACTTCAAACAGTGGCTGGGGCTGGTGTGGGGCTTTTTGCACCGACAGTGGTGCACTGACTTACTTCAGATGAACTGAAATCATAGAACCGAGTCTTGGGCCCATAGGCAGTAGAAGGTTTGGGTTGATTAGCCCATTACATCCTTAAAGTTCAATGAGAGATTATGAACAAATGCATCAAAATTGGTTGGTAGAGGAAATCTGCAAGTTAATCAACAAAGAAAAAAGAGAGAAAACTTAATAAAAATGGAATCAAATCAAAGGTGATGCCTTGACCTGAGCTTACAGAGGCTGAGAAACTCAGCAATGATGTTTTCCACTTCATCTATAATACACGCTGTTCTTCTCTGGTCCTGAAAATAGCATGTGACTTATGGAGCATCCTATTAGCTGTTTCAGGAGAGCACATTTTCTTCTGAAAAGTAATCGGTTTACGAATAAAAGAAACAAGTACAGACACAAAGCCAAACACACTGCGGTCTACTTTGGGCACTCATTCAAAATGTCATGTCATCCGAATATGTCTCCAGTTTTTAATGGTGCTTCACTTGGGTCTAATCACATTCAAACCCTGCTGGGTTGCATGCTATTAGATGCTTTAAAAATGTATAGCCAAGACACAACTAAAATAAAAAGCTCATACAAGCCAGCAGCTGAAGCACAGAGAGAAGACGCCTTTGGGATTCTATTTCATCTGGTGCAACCAAATCACAAGGTCATCTGTGACTTGTTGCCCACCTGTGTCTCTGTTTCCTCGGTGTTAAAATGAGAGTGATCATTAGAAATGATTGAGGACCTAAGGCTGCCATATTTATTTTCTTTAAATTACATTTAGGAGCCTGTTTTAGGACATCAGACAAACAGCTCTTCTCTTCTTCCCTTTACCATTACAAATGAAAGATCTTGGGAAGACCTATCCCTAAACATCTATTTCTGCCAAAATGTGAGCCGTGCTATTTTTGTATTTTCCAGGAATGGCATTGTTCTGAAAAGTTTCAAAGGAAAGAATGACATGAAACTTTCTTGCTAAATATTTCAAATGATGGATTTCTTGTTCTGAACATTTTAGCTTTGTAGAAGGTCGTATCAAATTGTGTGTGCACATCAAACAGTATTATGTATCTTTAGGTGAGTACACAGGGATAACTCATCCTTTGATTATTTTCCCCCGAAGTTTGAACATTTGCTTATGAAGCCTCTGCTCTGTTTTTATTTTTTTATTGTTGACATTCAAATGGAATTGAACCAAGACTTTTCTGGTCAGGAGAAGAAAAAAAAGATAAAACCGTTTTAAGCCAACAGAATTTGTGACACTGTCTGACAATTTCCCAATGTGGTTGCTTCCTCATCTCAAATGTCCAAGGGATGTCATCAGAAACAAAGTACATTTTATGATAAATGCCTTGAGGTAGATGTAACTCACAGAAGATATTACAGTTTTCCTTCCTCAAAAAAAAAAAAAAAAAAAAAAAAGAGAGAGAGAGAACCCTTTATTTGAATTGTCTTACTATTAGCAGGTTCTCCAAGGAGAAGGGGAAACACACTTATCTGTACATTCCTCAAGTTTGGCTGTTGTAGCTAAGAGGTGACCATATTAGGTTTTATTTTCCTAATCCCAGAACAACTAAACATTAGCATGTTTCACCCTGAGTAACCGGATGTGACATGAAATATGAAAGACATATTTAAGGTGCAGACAGCTGGTCCCAAAGTAAATTAAAATGGCATAGGTTTAAACAACGCTCCTGTAGGGGGCTGCATTCCACCCGCAGAACTCAATCTGTGCCAGTGACAACATCATCAGACACGAAGAACAAAACCATGGCCCGGGGACTGAGCTGGAGGCTGGAGTCCAGGTGAGGTGGCAGAACATGAGGCTAAGCTAATGAGACCCTGCTGGTCTGTGGGCCCTGACAGGCATGGCGGGAGCTTCTGTGAGCTGCCAAACGACCACCATGGTGGAGCGACGGACAGGTTTTCAACAGATCAAAGGGGTCTCTGCGGCCACGGAAATGCTGATGAAGGAGAGACTCCGCTTGAATCACAAAAAACACAGGAAGTGCACATTCCCAAAGTGGGAAGCTTGCCAAGGGGCAGTAAACACCCTTGGATCACACCAACAACCATTGAGAAGCCCCCTGCAACACCGTAAGAGGCAAATCTTCAAAATAACAGAGTGACCTGACCTATGCAATGTTAGTACCGTCTCCCCGTCAATATCCAGCTAAATCTTCCTTTCCCGGGTTAAGTCCAGAGCCAGGTGAAAACCTGATGAGATTGGTCTGTTATTCCTAAAACTATATGAATAAAAACAATTAATAACTTGATGTCATTATGTATGGTGACAACTGCTTGAGGACCAAACTCAAAGACAGCATGCGATACTTAGACTGGATTTTGACAACTTATCTTTTATTTAATACTATATTTAAAAAAAATAATGTTTTTTCCAATACCAGGGAACAGTGTGAATTAAGCAAACATGAGACCAACTGATAAATGATCTCTAACATTTACTCAGCCCAGCACTCTAGCCCGGAGGTCCCTTGTCCTGGGGCACTGCCATCTACCCTAGATAGCCCTTTCTCACCCTGGGATGACTACAGGTTTAACTAGCACCTCTGACATCAGCACTGTGAGCTCTGGAAGCTGAAGCATGCTCCTCAGGTCAGCAATTCTTACCTGGAACAAGTATCAGAATCACCAGGGGTGCTTTTTAAAATTCAGATTTTGGGGCCCTTCCACACAGGGTCCATGTCTGTAAGTCTGGGGCAGGGCCAGGGAATGTGCATTTCTAACAATTCCCAGGTGGTGCCAAGCCACTACCTTACGATTATCACTCATAATTTTCTCTCCACTTCTCATAATTTCTCTCTCCACCACTCTCTCCACGACATAAAAATAAAATTCCAGGAGTGCCTGGGTGGTGCTATCGGTTAAGTGTCTGACTCTTAGTTTTGGCTCAGATCATGATCTCAGGGTCCTGAGACTGAGCCCCACATCGGGCTTCACCCTCAGCGTGGGGTCTGCTTAAGACTCTCCCCTCCTCCCCCTCCCCCTCCTCCCTGCGTTCTCTCTCTGAAATAAATAAATAAATCTTTAAGAAAAAACAAATAAAATTCCCGAGCTGAGATGATCGTAGACAGCATCTAACTCACCTACTTACTTTCAAGGAAACTGAGGCCCAGAAAGCTTAATAAGTATCATGAATGCTATAACCCAGGTTGCCTGATTCCAGTTCAGACATCTTTTCATGCTACCATCCTACCTCATGGCTGGTTCCTTTTAATATTTTCAATGATTTTTATCCCTTCACAGTTCAAATTAATTTATACTGGCTGCATAAAACATTATGAGAGGCTTTTAAAAAGGAATATGACTCCTCTGTGTTAAGTCCCAAATTAAAGATCAAACTCTCAAGTTTATAATGATCATCTTTAGATGATTAATTTTTAAAGGTAAATTCTTCATTTTTATATTAATTAGACTATTCTTGCATATTTTGTAGTGACTGAAACATTTGAATCTGTTCAGTCTGTTAGAATAAGGTTATATATATATGTATATATACATATATATATAGATATATATATAGTCAGCAGCCTGTTTGTTCAATTTTGCTATAAAAGACAGCTAATTTTTTTTTAATAAAACTCTGGGACAGCACATTTCTTTCTTCTAGTGTTGGAATTCCAATATATTTTTTTGACATCTCTCAGTCATTCCAAGTGCATGATTGTGTGTGTGTGTGTGTGTGTATGTGTGTGTGTGTGTGTGAGAGAGAGAGAGAGAGAGAGAGAGAGAGAGAGACAAAGAGAGAAACAGGGAGAGTATGTGTGTTTGTGCTGGAAAAAGACTGGAGGAAGAGAGTACAGAAGAATTAGAGGGATGAAACAATCTCTTGTGGCTTTATTTTCCTTTTACAGTTGACTATTCTTGATAGGAATCATTTGAAAATCATTTCTTTTTTTTTTTTTTTTTTTCCAAGACAGGGATAGTTCTTCAATTGCATTCACAAACGAAATTTGAGGTAGACTCACTTGACAGTGGAGGAAGGATCACAAACTCAAATCTCATGGTCAGAATTCTAATGACCATCACCTGCCTGAAAATCCACTTACAGACAGGGGACAGCTCCCATATGTCCTATTCCAGAGAATTACTGAGATGGATTTTCAGGTAATGGTTCTTTCAAGGACAAAGTCTGAAATCAAGAATTTTGGTTTTGGCTTTTGCTATTCTCACTGCCAAAGACTCCAAAGCCAGATCTGTCCCCATATTAAGAGAGGCATGAAATAGGATACGAACATCTTCACTCCAGGTGAACACCTGGTGTGGAAGCGATAATGGCAGGAAGCAAGGATTCTTCTAAAAGAGGGGCAGAGCTTTCCTCCAGTATCTTAAGCACTTCTTTAGATTTGCCAATTATTTTCAGTCTTTCTAAACTATTGGCATCCTTAGTTACCTGGAAGCTGCAAAGAACATTCCTTTGAGGTTATCCACAGTTACAGTGATTCTGATGCTAACTCCTGAGGATAACTCTCTTAAAATACTTAAAAATGGGGTAGCAGGAGGACTTCACATGGTTTGTTATGTTATGGATTTTTAAATTGGGGCTTCTAGGAGACAGAGGGTTATGAAGAGTCTGCTTATTTACAGTGGGACCTCAGATACTCCGGGTATGCAATTCGCTGTGAATCACCTTGACCATCAAAGGCAAAAATCTATAGTCAGTCAGACTTCACACCTCTGAAACGGTCTGTGAGAATGCAGCATTGTAACAATGAAAAGAACCTTGAAATATCATCTGGTTATAGACATCTTTGCTTATGGAAACAAATATTCAGATAATCTAGGATAAATATTGCCCATTTTCTTTTCCAAAGTTTACAGAAATAATTGATTCTGAGTTAATTCTCTTTTAACAACCAATGAAATGAATATATTAGATGCATAATGGTCCTTGGCCCAGAAAGCTTATAATTTAGCAAGAGAAGCAGCCATGTAAATATTAATTTAAAGTAGAGGTCATAATTAGATAAATCTTCTAGTATAAATATAATCAAAATGCTGTGGAAGAAGAGAGGGATGAATAATTAAATGTACCCAGGGACACTGGAGGAAAGTGTCAGTAGAAGACAGCCTTTGAGCTGAAGCTTCAAGGACCAATCCAGCTTTGGTAGGTAGAGAGCTCGGTAACAGCCACCAAGAGTTAGGGAGCTACATGGGAGTGGTCTGGGAAAATGGTGAATGTGAAAAATTAATCAGGGTGAAGAAGTGAAGCTAAATATATTGGAAAGTCCAGTTGGAGCAACACTTTGTATTTATATTAAATGATTCGAAATGTATTCTTCAGACAACTGCAATCCACTGAAGATTTTGAGCAGAGGTTCAACAACACTGTTACCATGCCGCAGGGAAGTTAGACTTGTGCTAACCATCTGTCTGAATTCATCTCCAACTACTGGCTTTCATTCAACTCCAAGCATGTTCCTATCACTAGGCCTTTGAACTGGTTCTCCCCTCTCCTTGGAAACTCTTTTTCTAGGTACTCACACAACTTCCTTCTTATTCTTTTCTGTCTGTCATTTGTCTGTGCAAAGGTCACTTTGTCTTGATGACTCTAAAAGTACAACACCCCTCTTTAGTACATGTGGCATATAATATACATATATATTGCATGTATACTATATATATAAATTGTATAAATTGTATAAAATATAAATTGTATATATATAAATTGTATATCCCTATAATTTACTTTCCATGAGGGCAAGAATTTTGTTTTCTTTTCTTTTTTTTTTTTTTTTAAAGATTTTATTTATTTATTTGACAGAGAGAAATCACAAGTAGATGGAGAGGCAGGCAGAGAGAGAGAGAGA
Source organism: Mustela nigripes (assembly GCF_022355385.1). Lineage (NCBI taxonomy): Eukaryota > Metazoa > Chordata > Mammalia > Carnivora > Mustelidae > Mustela > Mustela nigripes. Next base: position 116,764,075 of record NC_081562.1, on the reverse strand, counting down.
GGGAAGCAGGCTCTCTGCTGAGCAGACAGCCCGATGCGGGACTCGATCCCAGGACTCTGAGATCATGACCTGAGCTGAAGGCAGCGGCTTAACCCACTGAGCCACCCAGGCGCCCAAGAATTTTGTTTTCTTTCCTCTTTTGTTCATTGCCTAGAATAGTGCTTGGAGCATACTTAAGGCTAACAAATATTTATAAAGTGAATGAAAAAGAAGACAGGAAAAAAAAGGGCATGTCTTAGCTCAGTCTGCCATAACAAAATACTAAAGATTCAACAGATTAAAAATCGGAATTGCATTTTCTCATAGTGGTAGAAGCTGGACATCTGAGATCACAGCGCCAGCAGATCAGGTTTGGTGAGAGCTTTCTTCCTCGAGGCAGATGACTGCCGTCTGGGTGTGTCCTCATATCACAGGGAGAAAGACGGCAAGTTCTCTCCTACCTCCTCTTACAAGGACACTAATCCTATCATGAGGGCCCCGCCCCCATGACCTCATCTAGAACTAGTTTCTTCCCAAAGGCCCCATTTCCAAGTACCGTCACATAAGGGGTAGGGGTTCAACATAAACATTTTGTGGGGACAGAAGCATTCAGTCCATAATAGAACAATTAGAGATGAAAGAGGAAAAACAGGAATGAGATGGTATCTGACTTCAAAGGATGAGGTACTTCTGGGCAGCATTAGCCAGCCTTTTTTTTTTTTTCCAGCCTCTAGCATACTGCCCAGCTGACAGTCCCAGAGAAAAAGTGCAGGTAAAGAAGGATGGCTCTATGTCAGAAATGTAAAGTGCCTTCTAGAGGAAGCAGAGACGGGGGTGTAATGAGAGGGACATAAGGTCAACTGAAACAAGGAGAGGTGAAAGCCAAAATCCTCTCTGCCCTTCAAACATTGCTCTTCAGGAATGATAAGTGACACTAAGCCAAGGAGAAGAGAAAATCTCGGCAAGAAGGCACTGCTGAAAGGCTTGGATAGACCTTCCTTCCCCACCAGACAACAGTCGGAAAGTCTAGCCTCTGGCATGACTCCTGGTATGGGTGGTGACGATGCTGTATTCAGGGGACCTGGGGGGGTTGTCCCTCAAGGCCAGGTGAGGACACTCAGCACAAAGGTCAGAAGTGAGAGCACAGGACGCCTGGGTGGCTCAGTTGGTTGGACGACTGCCTTCGGCTCAGGTCATGGTCCCGGAGTCTCGGGATCGGGTCCCGCATCGGGCTCCCAGCTCCATGGGGAGTCTGCTTCTCCCTCTGACCTTCTCCTCTCTCATGCTCTCTCTCACTGTCTCTCTCTCAAATAAATAAATAAAATCTTTAAAAAAAAAAAAAAAGAAGTGAGAGCATAGAGTAGAGAGAACTCTTTTGTTTACTTATTTTTTCTTGATTAACTGACTATATTGAACAGAAATCTAGACCCATCCAAGCTTCCCACTAAATGAGAAGGCAGTAAAATTCATCACATCTATAAAAAGGTAAATGGGTCAAAAAGCAGAGGTCATCATGCTAAACAAGAGGAATTCAGCTCCCTGAAAGAGACAAACTGGATGAAGCAGAAGACACAGAATAAATCAGAGATGAGTTCGATGCAAACTTGGGAAATATATCAGTTCAACTACTTTATTATGTTAAAGAGAAAAACATTTGAGATTTGGAAGAAAAGGCAAACATGCCTGCCAAGCTAGAAGTTGGTGGGATACCACCACAGACAAAAAGATAGAGGAAATGATTGCGGATGTAGATGATAAACTTTAAAAACTCACCAAGAACTCACAGGAAAAGGATAAAGAGAAAATGTGAGAGACACAAGAAATAAAACACAGAGATCCAATTTATATATAAAAGAGTTTCAGAACTATGAAAGTATTTTTAAAAGAATGGAAGGACTAGTTGAAATAACTAAAGAAATACATGGGCATAAAGAGTAGAGAGACTAATTATGTGCGGATCAGAACAGACCACGACACCCACCACTCTACCCTATCCTAGTACCCCAGCTGCTAGTCTTGCCCTTTGAGACTTTCCTCTCTCCACTTGTCTCAGAGTCCCTGTGTTCTTACCCCTTCCCCTCCAGGAACTGCATTTTATCTCAACGGGATGTTTAAATGTGCACAGCGTCACTGATAGACTAACACAGCAGGTGTGTTATGTCTTATTATCCTAGATTTATTACTTACACGTTAAATCAAGAATTAAGAGCTCTGGGTATGCTCATTTTATTAAAAAATATAAACAGCCGATGCTACTTTTCATTCATCATTTTGAAAAGTGATCTTGACTTCAAACAAAACAAAACTAGAAACAGCTCTTTGTCTAGTGAAAATGACTTGGATGTTAATAGAGCCATCTCTTTCGGCTTGAGGGACAATTAGTTGGGAGCCTTCAAAGCTTTGTTCAAACTATTTCTGGATTTGGTCACTTTTATTTTTATCTCTCCTGAGTCTCATATTTGGCCACCTGTCCAACTTAAGTAACTTTTAGACTTTGAAAAATTCTACTGTGATCCTTGGATTAGAAAGCACAGGAGAAACAAGAACAACTGGTAATTCTCGAATTAACAATGGCGATATTATTTCGGGTCCATGCTGGATTTTGAGCACAGATGTCTACTTGACCTCTGATAGTCAGCTCTGGGTCCTTGCCCAGCTTTTGGAAGACGCTGTGTAGACCCCAGCTGCTGCCTATCCCTATGATGATACCAGCATGGTCTGGGGCCACTTCAGCCATCATGTCGTTTGCATTCCTTGTTTCTCAAATGACTGTGTCAAGGGCCTACAGATAGTTTGTATCTATGGATCCTTTATGCATGGTACTAATTTTCTGATAAAACAAAGGCACTGTAAACAAACAGAAAACAACCAAATGTGCATACACCTAAATGGATGCAGAGAATCATCATGCCTTCAGCATGCTCCCCCAGAACTGCTCAGCCCAGAGCAGCCCCGCCCATCCTAGCTCAGCTCAGCTGAGCCTAGAACAGCTGTCTTCTAACTAAAAGGCAGCATTTTGCTTTACCTTGAGCATGAAAAGGGATTCCCATGGGCAACCAAATAGTCCTTTGTTTGTTAAGAGAGATTCTTATTGAAGTAAAGCAATTTATTTTTGCTCCAGCATTCAGTGAAACAGGTATTTATGGAATGCAAGTAGACTACTCTTTGATTTTGCTATTTTGTTATTTTTTCCCTTTTATCCTGCACAAAAATGTAGAGAGGCTTAATATGGTGGACTTTTCCTAAAACCCTCTACCCATGTGTCAAAGAGGAAGTCAAATAGAAATGTTTACTGACATATAGTTAACTCTAAACAAAGTCTATTATATACTAAATGTCTATATAGGGTCGTGGGATAGAAGTAGTACATGGAAGTACAGGAGTTATACCGATCCAGTTTCTTCCTATTATTTATCACGTATGGGTTTACTAAAAAAAAATAAAAGAGAGAGAGAGGGAGAGAGAAACAGGGAGAAAGATACATGTTTACTTTTGTCTTCGGATTTCAATTTAGAATTATCGTTGATCAGTAATACACATTGGATTTCCATTAATAATCCCCACAGGTCTCTGTAATAGTGAAGGATCAGTATTAACCTTAAAACTCCCGCAACAATGCAAAATTCACCATGATGTTTTCTTAATTTAATAAAGCATAATTTAAAAAACTATTTTAACTAAACAAAAACAACAGAACATTTAAGAATCTAACCCCTTCTCCCCCCAAAAAAGATAAAGATAAGGATGAAAGCGAGGACGAAGGAGACAAATAAAAAAATAAAATAAAATAAACAAACTTTCTCCAGTTTTCACCCAAGGTCTTGTATCTTCTGACTTCTAATTTCTCAGAAACTATAGGTGAAACTGAATAGCTGTTTTGAACGAATCCTTCTAAACTTTAAATTTTCTCATTTTCTAAACTTTGTTCTGGAGAACAAAAATGTACCTTGAAACATGAAATGATGTTTTGTTGGAAGAAATGTTCTATGATCCAATAAATTTTGGAAATTCTTTATGTCGTCTCCCCTTTTGGAGAGAGGGTATATTGAAAGCTCCAAGGAGCCCTACAGAAATATGTTTCTGTTTGCAATTCAAAGTTGCCCACACTTATATTACCACAGATCCTTGTAAAATGCAAGTCTGGCTTACATTAATAGGTAAAAATCTGATCAAAAGGAGACATTTAATAGTTTTCTTTAAAACACTTGTTTATTATTTCAATGTGTATTAAAATTGTTTCTTGGATCACAATAAAACAACCGCACAAAACCAACTCCCTTCAACTTGGAACGCTCCTTATCTGCTCACTTACGTCTGACTCAGTGCTAGAGGGATGATTTCACAATGGTAAACCTTTCTGTGCTGCAGTGCTGATCAAGTTTAAAGACAGGCATTTTTTTCCTAATAGCATCTCTAGCAGTATTTTTATTTTCCCTGTGCTTCCTTGCTTCCCAGAACATGACCTTTGTCTATTTCTGTCTTTTGATGATTATGGGCATGAAGAGACTTAGGTATGGAGGGGAAAGATAATTGCCCTGGGCCACAGGAATAAGTAGTGACTAAGTGTATAGAGAAGATTATACATCTTGCAATCTACTTCCCCTGACACCATCATTACTGCTACTACCACCACCCCATGAGGTAAGGGAGCTCAGTTACTTCTGAAAGTACTCAATGATAAAACAAAGCTCAAAGAAAAAAAAAAAAAATTTAAATAACCAAAAAATGCCCTACCCCTTCAACCTTCTTCTGTTTTTGGCTATAGATTTACCACTACTAATTTGCATTCATTATATTTGATTTGTATACCTATGCCTAATCATTCAATGTAGCCTACTTAAAAACTGTGCCTACAGCAAAACAGTTAGGATTTGTGCTCCTAGCATAACTGTAGTCAGGGCTGACTTGGGCTCTGATAATGTCAACCTATTTAAAATTCCCTTGACTATTTTATAGGCAAGTCCAAATGCCACACAGGTGAAATGCCGGAAGAGGGGAATAAATTGAGGATGGTTGGTAGTTTTGCTTATTTTCTTGTTCTCTGGTGTTAAAAATTTTTTTGATGGTAAGAATGTGTAGGTACAAGAAGTCTAAAGTTTTCAGAGATTAGCACTTAGGGAGATTTTATATCAGGGGATACTTTTTGCTTCCTTGTAAAGGAAAATTAAATATTTCCAGCCTTCTTTGCTTAATCAATATTGACCTGGGGCATAATTTTTTAAATATATATATATATATGTATATGTAAAAGTGCCTATAAAGTGCCATCCAGCCTGAAGCTAGAGACCCTTTCATGCTAAACATTATGGGGGGAGGGAGTGTGATAAGACAGGCTGGCCGAGACTGGTGGTAGGCATCAGGGAAATAAGAGTCTTTTCCTCTGCAAAAGGAATATACATTTCAAGAGGCTGGCATCTAACATATACTTGCCTCATGGCTTCCCAATGTCTCCTCTTACCTCTTCTCTACTCTGGGATTATATCCTCTTTCTTAGATACTTGACAGTTTCATCTTTTCTACATTGCTTTCCAATCCAATGCTGGCACTGGGCTCTGTTAGTTTATGCGTAAGGACTACAAGCACTAGTGACACTTAGGTCATGCCTCTCGGGCAAGTACTTTTTGTTGTTTCTTTGAGTTTTGCCTATGTGAGGCTGTGTCTTCGGGAGCTCTCTCTTAGATTTTCTGACTTGCCTGGATCACTGAAACTGATTTTTTTTTTTAATTTAAAGATTTTATTTATTTATTTGATAGAGATCACAAGTAGGCAGAGAGGCAGGCAGAGAGGGAGAGTGAGGACAGGCTCCCTGCAGATCTCGATCCCAGGACCCTGAGATCATGACCTGAGCTGAAGGCAGAGGTTTAACCCACTGAGCCACCCAGGGCCCCAGACACTGAATTTTTAACTCTAAACCTAGGGATACTTGAACACCTTTGGCTGATAGATCCAAACACCTTGGATCAGCAATGGCAGCAGAAAGCACCCAAGTTACCTCAAAGTTTAAGAATCCAGTCCAGTCTCCAAGTCTAAGAAAGTCACGAAAATACAATAAACCCAATAATTAAATTCATTGACAGAGTGTCTGGCAATAAGTAAGAAGTTGTGAACAACAGAAAAGATGCACAGACCAATTTTAGAGCTGCTCCAAATCTTTCCAAGTAATTACTTTAAGAAAACAGATGAGGGACCCAAATGTATGCACGCACATTTAAAAATAATTAAGTCACTTAGAATCTCTACAGTGAACCAAACAGCCCTCTTAGACGGTTTCTGATAAAGCAAATCCCATTTATTTTGATGGATTTTTTTTTTAATTTTAAAAAAGATTTTCTTGATTTATTTGAAAGAAAGAGAGCACAAACAGAAGGAGAGTGTGAAGCAGGCTCCCCACTGAGCACAGAGCTTGACATGGCGCGCGATCCCAGCACCCCGAGATCCTGACCTGAGCCGAAGGCAGACACTTAACCCCAGTCACGGAGTCACCCAGGCACCCCTTGATGAATTATTTATTAATACCTCTTCCCCTTTCAATAAATAATCTTATACAGTTGTAAATAGTATGGCATTAATTAGCTACTCCTTATGTAGAAATTCTGCTTGTTTAATTTACAGATATCCCAAACTGTGATTCATGTCTTAAATCACTCACTCTCTGTGTGAGTTCCAGGATTTCTACCTGCGCATACAACTTAATCACATGTATATTTTAATATCATTTAGGGAAAGAAAAATAAGAAAAGGTCTGAAGAGTAAAATCCTAAATTATACAATTTCTTGAGAATGAAGAAATCGACAAGGCTGTTTACAAGTCTGGGAAATGACAGTGATCTTAAGAATGGCCAAATAAAGTCCTGAATTTGTTTCCAAGGTCTTTTGTTAAAAGCAGCAAGTGGGAATTGAAATACAATTGATTAGAAAGTAAGAAGTGGGAACTCAGTCCCCCCACCCCCCCATGCCTGGGTCAGGAAGTATGTAGGATCAACAAACTGAAGTAAATGTTCATGACTTTTGTATTTAGTTAGCGATGAATCCCCAGTGCCTGTGACCGGGAATGAGGAGGAAAACAAACACTGACAAAAAAGCAAGGTCCTCCTGAAATGCCACGTCTGTCCTTGGAGTTCCCCATGAACACTTCTGGGCAGAGAAGGCCTTCCTTTTAAAAGAGCATTACTACAGAATGGCGTCTATTCAATTCTCCACAGCAGGGTAAAGAACACAATATTAGTGCCATATCATTTTCCCCCATTGTCTACGAAATATTTGAAGTGGAAATGGCTTCTTTCAACACCAGAGACCATGTGGGAAATGACCTGTGCGCGGAATAAGTTGACAGGCACGGTGGGGAATTTCATTACACCTTCGAATTTGACTGGCCTGAGCAGCTCACTCTGGGCTCTCCCTAACCTCTGGCAACTGCTTGGAATTGAATCTGTAAATGTTAATCAATATTTCAGGCCTATTAAATAAAGAAAGGCATTGTGAAAATCAAAGTACTAATGGCCAGCCTGGCTCTGTGAAGGTCTGTTCAGCTGTCAAAAGCATGAGATCTAGCAAGAGAGAATATATTTTAATAAAATTCTTTCAATTTTATAGAAAATGCAATGTCTTTGTTCTACCACAGTACGTATAATATCGGTGCCTCAGAATACTCAAACATGCTAAACAGAAATAAACTTATTTCTTTGTAAAAAACACTTGGAACTAATGTCCCTTAGGCATACTGAGGGAAAACAGAAAATAACCTTTTGAGATAATCTTTCAGTTATTTAAAATTTTAGCAAAGAAGCCATGTCACACCATTCATATTCCATTCTTCCCCAAACAACAAAGTCCAGGCACATGTAAGAGCTAAATGTAAAACACAAAAGTATAAAAACATTAAAATAAAATAGATCACTGGGGCTAGGGATATTTTCCTAAGGAGGATACATTTTAGAATCCATGAAAGACAAAAATATCAGGATAAAAATTAGAAATTTCTTCACAAAGACAGAATCCATTGTAAAAGTAAAATCATATATTATTGTGAGAGAAAGTATTTTAAAAGGAGACATCCGACTGAAGAAGTTATACCCAAAGATGTAAACAGTTCTAAATAATCAAATGAAATACAACTATTGCTAAAGAAAAAAAATTGATAAAGAAATAAGCAATTCATATAACAGAGAGAAGTGAGTTAAAAATATGAGAAAATACTTTTGTTCACAAGTAATAAAAATTTATTACAACAATGAATAGAGTTCATGTTTATTAAGTAGACATTCAAGTGATCGATAATATCCATTGTTGATAAGGACAAGAAAATGGACAGTCGCACAACTATTGGTATGAAGATAACTGATGGGTCATGATCCCAGGGTCCTGGGACTGAACCCTGCATCAGGCTCCCTGCTCAGCTGGGAGCCTGCTTCTCTCCCTCTGCCACTCCCCCTGCTTGTGATCTCATTCTCTCTCTTTCAAATAAATAAATAAAATATTTTTAAAAAGATTAATAAAGTAAAGGTAGCTCATGTAGCACTGGAGGACCATCAGAAATTAAAACGCCTATAGATTTCCTATTAAAATTTCACTCCTAGGGATCTATTTTACAGACAAATGCACACATGTGAGCAAAATTCATGCATGAAAGATTTATTGGATAAAAACTAAGTATTAGGCATCCTTCTAAGAGATACAGATATGGCTGAAAATACAGAAGAGATACAGAAGAAAATACAAAACACAAATGTTTGCCCTGCCCAGATGGAAGAGGCAATAAACAAAACTAATAAGTAAGACACATATATTGCATACAACACATAATGGAGTAAGTGCTAAGGAGAATAATGCTATAGGGATTGAGGTTTGAGATGTTTGTGGACCTATGTTACAGTTTTAGATAGGATGCCTTTTCGTAAGGCCTCACTGTGATGCTTTTTGAGAAAAACTCGCATTAAAAAAAAAAAAAGAAAAGAAAAGAAAAGAAAAGAACAAGCCATGTAGACATGGAATGACTGAGCATTCCAGACAAAGAATGTGATACGGATAAAGATGCTAAGACTAGAACATGTTCACAGTGTTCAACGAGCGTCAAGAATGCAGCTGAGTGAGGAGAAGCAAAGGAGATGATTCAGAGAGGAATGGAAGTCCAGAGAATGCAAGGGTTGACTGTCGTCTGGATTTGGCTTTACTCTGAGCGACGTGGGGAGTGCAGGCTTGGTAAGGTTCTCTATAGGGTCAAGCTGCCTACTGTGTTAAGAAAGTCTGAGAGGCAAGAGCAGACTCAGGGAGAGTAGTCAGGAATTGAGTGGAGCATCTTTGCTGATCTGCTCCAACACTGTAATAGAGAAAGGGGGAATAAAAAAAAACCTACCAAAAACTCATCGACATTGTCTTACAGATTTAGGTAAAGTATGATATGTGGAATATTATATGGCCATTAAAAATGAGATAGACCGGGGGCGCCTGGGTGGCTCAGTGGGTTAAGCCTCTGTCTTCGGCTCAGGTCATGATCTCAGGGTCCTGGGACCGAGCCCCACATTGGGCTCTCTGCTCAGTGGGGAGCCTGCTTCTCCCTCTCTCTCTGCCTGCCTCTCTGCTTGTGATCTCTCTCTCTCTGTCAAATAAATAAATAAAATCTTTAAAAAAAATGAGATAGACTTAGTCTAATTCACATACTAAATTCTCAAGACCCATTACTGAGTGTAAAAAAATGTATTCACATTGATCCCATTATCTAAAAAAAAAGAGAAAAAAATATATGTGCTGATCTCCACATACTAGTAATGAACAACTTTCCAGTAACATATACGATCAAGAAAGGAAAGGACAAAAAGAGTGCATATTTACATTCTGTTCTATGCACATTCATTGTTCTTTGATCTTATATAAATATATATTCATTATTATTGCGTGACTTTAAATATCCTATCTTTGGATCTGAGTGGACATTTTTCTGAAGAAGACATATAGATGACCAACAGGTACATGGTCTAAAGATGTTCAATGTCACTAACCATCAGGAAAATCATCATCACTTCACCCCTGTCGGAATGGCTACTGTCAAAGAGACAAGAGGTAACTAGTGTTGGCGAGGATGTACAGAACTGGGAACCCTTGTGAACGGTTACTGGTGCCGTTACCAAAGAAAGCAGTATGGAGGCTCCTCAAAAACTTAAAAACAGAACTACCATAAGACCCAGGAATTCCACTTCTGATTATTTAGTCTGAGGAAAATGATAATACTCCTCCATGCACTTCATTTTCATCCCAGCATTACTGACTTTAGCTAAGATACAGAAGCGACCTAAGGGACCATGGATGATGACTGGACAAAGATAGATACAGACACAGACACAATTACATACATACAATGGGACATTATTCAGTCATTAAAAGAATAAAATCTAGCCATTTGTGACAACCTGGGTGAAGCCTGAGGGCATTTTGCTAGGTGAAATAAGTTAGATGGATAAAGACAAATACTTTATGAGCTCACTTATATGGGGAAATCTTAAAACAACAACAACAAAAACAAATCATATACAGATTGCTGGGTTGCCAGAAGCAGGGGGGGGGGGATGGGCAAAAGGGGGTGAAGAGGGTCAAATGGTCAAACTATCAGTTATAAAATAAGTAAGTTGTCGGGATACAATGTGCAACACAGTGACTATGTAGCTTACAATGTATTTCATATTTCATAGTTTCTAAGATAATAATCTTAAAAGTTCTCATCTTAAGAAGAAAGAGAACCTTGCCACTATGTACAGCAATGGGTGTTAACTAGATTTATTGTGATGTTCCTTTTGTAATATATACAAATATAAAATCATTATGCTATACACCTGAAACTAATATAATGTTACATGTCAAATATACCTCAACAATATAAATGAATAAATAAATAAAACTTTTTAAAGTGGGAATAAAGAAAATTGTGAATGAAATACAACTTTCTGAGGGAATGCTAAAAACATTTTATTTGCATACCTTTGAATTAAAATGTCTTCACTTGTTCCATGACACAGGAAATATTCTTTAAAAATATGTCATATTTTATTATTATATAGCTATTAAAAAAGAATTCTAAAGAAGAAAAGTAATCTCTAAAAGCAACAAGACTCAAAATACAAAGAATTTTGTACCCCATTGTATACATTCTGAATTGCTAATAGATAAACAGAACAGAAAGAAAATATTCCATGCAGCACAATTCTTTAAACCGATGGGTAACTACAATCTAGGTCAGCTTTCTAGGTGGCTTTTTTTAAACTGAAGTAATTTTAGTACTTCAATTGGGCTACAAGGAAAAAAAAAAAGGTGAAGGAACGCACAGGTTGTGAATTAAGTCAACTTTTCTTGACTTCCGAAGTCAAGCTTCCGAAAGCACAGGGACATTCCCTTGGACACAGAAAAATCCAAAGTGACAAGTTCAATTCAGCATTTGACATTACCTTTTAGACTTTTCAAATAGAAGTTTGAAAATGCATAGTATTTGAGAGCTGGTTACGCAGTTAGGAGAAAAGAAATATATAGGTAAGAGTTCCATCACACACTTTTGAGAAATAATTCAAAATTCAAAAGATAAAAATAAAGTATTAAAATTACCAGAATTAGAAACATGTGAATATTTATGTAATTCTTTTTTATTTTTTATTTATTATTATTATTATTATTGTTTTTTAATTTTTTATTTTTTATAAACATATATTTTTATCCCCAGGGGTACGGTCTGTGAATCACCAGGTTTACACACTTCACAGCATTCACCAAAGCACATACCCTCCCCAATGTCCATAATCCCACCCCCTTCTCCCAACCCCCCTCC
>NC_081562.1:116722443-116751890 GCF_022355385.1 Mustela nigripes | reverse complement strand
GACAGATGCTGGCGAGGATGCGGAGAAAGGGGAACCCTCCTACACTGTTGGTGGGTATTTATGTAATTCTGATGTGCAGAAAGTTTTCCTTGGCACCAAAGTAAGAGACTGAAAAGGGCAGTGCCATCATCCTACTACTTTCATCGCTTACTAGACTATCGCAATAGCCTCCTAACTGATTCCAGTGGCTTTTATCCATGCGCCATGCCAGTATCAAATGATGGTATCAAAACATGTATCCCAACAGGTCACCCCTGAGCTCCCAAATCCCGCTTTAGTGCCACTATTGTTTTTAGAATAAATAACAACTTTCCTGACATGTCCTCTAAAGCTTTAAGTGGTCTGGCTTCTACCAAGCCCTGTGCCAGACCATGTTTTCTTGAGGTCAGTTGTTTCCTAGTTATGATCTTCAGACCGCCAGCATCATAATCACCTGGGAACTGGTTAGAAATGCAAATTCTCAGGGCCCACCCCAGCCTACTGTATCAGAAACGCTGGGGGTGAGGGAGGAGGCCAAATAGCGTGTGTTTAACAAGTCCTCCAGGAAAATTCTGATGCATGATTGCATCATATCCGTGTGTCCCATGGACAGTGGCATTTTCTTTTCCTGGCATTGACCATATTCCCTTCTACCCCGGGGCTTTTGCTCATGCTGTTTCCTCAGCCTGACACCTTTTTTCTCTCCCTTTTCAAATAGTTATCTCCTATTTTCCTTCTGATCACAGCACATTTATTCTTGCTCACCAGGCAAACTCTCATTTGTACTTTTCTCATAGGTTTCTTTTTCATAACATTCACCATAACCTTAAGTATATTTTTAGGTGATTGTGTGACTATTTTCTTTCTCCCTCCAACACAACGTAATCTAGTGACGGCCATGCAGTTTCTGTTACTGCTTACCATTGCACGTGAAATATCTGATACATAGCTCGGCACGAACTAAAGTATCAATAAATATTTTAAGTGAATGAATATTGGTTTATAGACTGGCAAATCTATAGAGCTAAACATTGTTGGTATTATTCTCCAGAGGACTGAACGAGTATACTCTTTTTTTTTTTAAGATTTTTATTTATTTATTTGTCAGAGAGAGAGAGGAAAAAAGAGAGAGCAAGCACAGGCAGACAGAGAGGCAGGCAGAGGCAGAGGGAGAAGCAGGCTCCTTGCTGAGCAAGGAGCCCCATGTGGGACTCGATCCCAGGATGCTGGGATCATGACTTGATCCGAAGGCAGCCGCTGAACCAACTGAGCCACCCAGGCATCCCTGAACGAATACATTCTTTATACTTTTCTGCATTTATACTACCTTAAGTGAGCATAAATATGACTTATAAAAAATAAATATATTCAAGAGGGGAAAGGAACGATACATTATAAATACAGGTTAAATGTTCATAACTCACTGTGATGGTTCATTTCATGTCACCTTCACTGGACACAGACATGGCATACCTAGATACCTGCTTCAAAACATTTTTCCTGGGGTTGCCTGTGAGAGTATTTCCAGAGAGATTAGCACTTGAATTGGTGAGCTCAGTAAAGCAGATAACTTCCTCCAGTGTGAGAGGGCATCATCCAATCCACTGAGGACTTGGATACAAAGGACGAGAAGGCCAGGAAGGTTGAACTCATTTTGACTCCTGAAGCTGGAATATGCTTCTGCTCTTAGTACTCCTGGTTCTCAGGACTTCCACTGCTCCACTGGCTTTCCTGGGCCTCTCGCTTCCTATCCTCCACAATCAGGAGACAATCCTTGTAAGAAATTTCATACATACCTGTTTCTTTGGAGAACCCCGACAATATGATCACCCCAGGCTACTGAATTTGACTCAGCTGAAGCTATGGCCTTTATTGTCTTCCCAGTGAAGTTAAAATTTAAATGATTTAATACTTTGTTAAACTTCATTGATACATTTACATATACACAGAAGAAGAATATAATTGAGAATAAATTATATAAGATTATGTATATGCCTGTGTGTATATATATATATATATATATATATATATGAAATTAGGCATATATATATATATATGTATGTATCTCCATAATTAAGAACACAGATTCTTACAACATAATACATAATTAAGAACACAGATTCTTACAACAGCCTGCAGATTTTACAGCATCCCAGAAGATCTTTTCATGATACTTACAGTCAGCACCCACTAAGGATAACCACTATATCTGATTACTAACAGTTTATATTGGCCTTACCTATTTCTGTATACTTCATGTAAGTGAACACAAACACTATATGCCCTTTAATGTCAAACTTGGAACAATATGTTTGTTAGATTCATTCTTTTTTTTTTTTTAAGATTTTATTTATTTATTTGACAGAGAGAGATCACAAGTAGGCAGAGAGGCAGGTAGAGAAGGAGGGGGGGAAGCAGGGTCCCCACTGAGCAGAGAGCCCGATGTGGGGCTCGACCCCAGGACCCTGGGATCATGACCTGAGCCGAAGGCAGAGCCTTAACGCACTGAGCCACCCAGGTGCTCCTCATTCTTTTTTTTAAATTTAACTTTTTCAGTGTTCCAAGATTCATTGTTTATGTACCACACCCAGTGCTCCATGCACTCCGTGCCCTCCCCAATACCTTCCACCAGTCTCAGCTATCCCCCCACCTCCCTCCACTCCAAAACCCTCTATTTCTCAGAGTCCACAGCCCCTCATGGTTCCTCTCCCCCTCTGATTTCCCCCAACTCACTTCTCTCCATCTCCCCATGTCCTCTGTGTTATTCCTTATGCTTCACAAGTAAGTAAAACCATATGATAATTGACTCTCTCTGCTTGACATATTTCACTCAGCATAATCTCTTCCAGTCCCGTCCATGTTGATAAAAAAGTTGGGTATTCATCCTTTCTGATGGAGGCAAAATATCCCATTGTATATATGGACCACATCTTCCTTATCAATTTGTCTGTTGAAGGGCATCTTGGCTCTTTCCACAGTTTGGCGACTCATTCTTATTGTTGTATGTAATTCCAGGCCATTCAGTCTCAATGTCAAATAATAGTTCATTAAATGAATAAATAATATTTTTTTATCCATACTACTCTTGGGCATTTTGGTAACTTTAGGTAGGACCTATTAAAATCAGTGATTTCTTGAATATTCTACATGTGTTTTGATGAAGACTTGCACTAATCTCTCTTGCATGCATAGCTAGGACTGAACTACAGAGTCATAGAATAGACATATCATTAGCCTGGATGGACCCTATCAAGCATTTTGCCAAAACAAATGTACCAATTTACATTATATGCTCATGTGCAATTGGAGTCTTAGCTGTTCCACATGTTTGCTAACATTTGTATTTTCTAATCTTTAACTGTGTCCACTGCTATAGTGAGTGGTAGCATAGTTTTAATTAGTGTTTCTGTGATGAATAATAAAGTCAGATATCTTTTCAACATGTAATAGGATTTTGAGACTGACACGCTACCTACTGTGCTAATGAGGCACCTTGTAATAGGATTTTAAATACTGGATTCAGCTTTCCAGGGTCAATTTTACAAGTGAAAACAATGAGTTTAATATAATATAGATTCCTGAAATTAATTAAAAATCACTAATTTCTCAAATGTACATACAGAGAAAATATATATCTAATCTGAATGTATCTCTGTACATACATGCATATATACACACATACATACATTTACTCCATTTTGAAAACATCTTAAAATATTCTATTTTTCAAACCAAGACCCTTTATGGTTCACCATTTCATTATTTCCAATAGTGTCAGTTCAGTAAAATGATCTCTAACATTGAAATCCTCAGTATCTTTGGCAATGACACCATCACAAAGGACAGCATCTATTCACCTGAAAAATTCCCAGTGAAAAGGGAAGTCATTGCTGTCTTCTCTGCTATAATTCTAGAGATTCTGAGGCAAATACCCCTTCTCATTTAGCCCTGTTTTAGACACCTCATCTCTTATGGCCTCTAGGCAAACTCCAAGACTTCTTTTTTATTAGGCTGCCGAAATTAAACTAATATGGTGGGCTGGAATCATTTTTAAAATTATAATGGGCACTAGTAAACCAAAGAGTCCCTCACAGTGAGGAAAACTAGGGCAGAACTTCAGGTGACACTGGAATGTTAAGTGAAGGCCGACACACATTTAGACTGGGTTCTTGCTTGTCGTTAAAATCTGCTTGGGGAATTACTATATAGAAGGGCTAATGTTTTTAGCCATTTCTTGAGAAAATCTAAGCTTCCACGATTCTACTCATTAATACGAAAGCTGCCAATGTGTTTGTGTTTCTAAGAGAATTTAGTTCTCACTACCACCATTCCAGCTGGGGCCCTTACTCTTACCTGGAAAAGTACGTTAGCGTTCTCCTAGTTCTTCTCATTTCTGGTCACTGCCAGGCCACATTCACCCCACACATCTCTGCCAGATTAATCTGCAGTCCCCGTTTACCCTCTCCTGGGGATCTCCAAGCTACGGCCAAACACTTTCAATGTGCTCCAGTGCCATTTCAACTATCGCTGCTTAGTGTCCTCAGTCTAATCTGTAAATACGACATCAGTGGACTCTTCACCAGTAATTCCAATCTCCCTCTTTTTTTTTTTTTTTTTTTTTAAAGATTTATTTATTTACTTGAGGGGGCAGAGGGAGAAAGAAAACCCACCGTCAGATTCCTTGCTGCGTGTGGAGTTCACACAAGGCTTGATCTTACAGCATGGGATCATATCCTGAGCCAAAAACAAGAGTCAGATGCCTAATTGACTGAATCATCCAGGCGTCTCTCAATTTCTTATTTTCTGCTGGAAGATACAGTGAACCCCACTCTGGTGGTCAAGTTGAATGTGCCTTTAAGGCAATATCCAGTGTCATGTTCTCCAATAAACCTTGCTAGATTTTTCCAAATGATTATAATCTCTCACAGTTTATATTTAAATGGTTTTATGGGTAAGTACACCTCATGAAGTTTTTCATAGTTTACTAAAGTTGATAGTTATTTTCTGGAACATTCAAGTTTCCTTAAAGCTCATTATTCCAACCAAGTTTATATTGGTTCAATGCTTTCTGCTACTCTACATAATCCTCAACAAGAATCTAAGACATATCCTAGACTTCTTATTCATGCGTATTATAAAAGCCTTAGTACATATTCCTATTAGTAATAAATATTTATTTTAATATAATCTTTGGTACATACAAAGGAATGAATGGAATTTATAAAAGCATAGTAATAAAGCAAGCACCCACGAACCTACCACACAGCTTAAGAATTAGAATTTTATCAATATCTTTCTTTTTCCTACATGCTTCTTTTATCCATAACTCACTTTCCTCCCAGAGGTAAACATTACCCTGATTTTTGCAAAAATCATCCTTTTGTTCTTATTTCCAGTTTAGTAACTGTGACTCTATCTTTAAATAATATAATATTTAGTCTTGACCTTCTTGAAACTTCAGACAGATGGAATGAAACTTTACATGTCGTTTTGCAACTTGCATCTTAGTCTCCATTTAATGGACCACTTTTGGAGCACTGTTTCATTGTTCTACTCTTGTCTGGACTTGGAGATCAATTCTTAGTTTCCTGAAAGTTATTACTGATGCTAGTGTAGCATTCATTCTTGCATGTATCTTTCGACGTGCACACATAAGAGTATCTCTAGGAAACACACACACACACACACACACACACACAAAACAGGAGAAATACTGAGTTGCATGGGAATAAGTGTCCACATTTAAAGGATAATATACCATTGTTTTCACAAGTGCCTGTATGAATTTTAAGCTTGATCTATGAATGCACATAGAGCCACATCCTCCCTAAAATATGAGATTATTACATATCTTGATTTTTGCCAGTTTTCATGAGTATAAAGTGGTATGTGTCTATGGTTTATGTTTTCTTTTACCAGACCACTTTGAGTATTGCCTCTACTTTATTCCTCTTTCTGGCATCCCATTGTATGTTTATTACTGCTCTTAGACCTGGGCAAGCAGGGTTAATGCTCTAGGTCCCATGTCTCAGGGAGCCCTTTGCTTTGGAATATCTTCCTTAAATTTTTCTTCTCTGTGTCAATGCCAGCTGGGCCCTAAGGTTGGCTTGCATGGGCCTCTATCTTTCACTCCTTTGAGGCACACTCTGGCCCTTTACACCACATGTAGGTCAATCAGATCTCCCAAGAAGCTACAGAACTCCTGCTTATGAAGTTGTTCTGGGGCTCTTGCAGTACTTCTCTTGTGGCCTCATGCCAGATTGGGCTGCCAGATTGTACTGAAATATTTGACTCTTATTCACGTTGGGTATGGTAAAAGTTGGACATGGTACAAGTTGAGAGCTCTGAACTACCAATGGTCCAATGCCTACGTAAACAGATATGGACATCAGCTTGTACCTAGCCTGTTCTAATTGGGGTGCTACTTTTGATCTATAGCACCTGAGGACAGGGACTTCACCTTGTTAGTTCCATTTCACTGCACTCGCAGAAGTCACTTACATCCTGCTCAGGCACTGGCGCACGTGCCAGGCAGTCCTCTGGACATGGTTGCTCCTATATTCTTTGAGGGCTTAGAAGACCATTCTTTACAGTTCCAATGGACCTTTCTAGTTGGCTGTTCTCTCTTATCTCACATGTTCTGGTGACATTGTACTTTCTTTGGTCTTTGTTTAAGCTATGTTAGATGAGGAATGGATGTTCCTATGTGAATGAGGTAGATCTTCTTGCTTTGCATACCAGCCTCTAGTCTATCTCTCTGGGGTAGGGTATAGAAGTCAGGGGTGCAATCAACATTGGAGGAGATTGCATTTAGGAATTTCTTGATTATGGCTCAAAGGGTTCAAGAAAAGACATGGCTAGATGTGTCAATCTAGGTTTATGCTATGAAATTCTAAACAGTGAATTCAACGTAATCATAAAAGATTAACATTTTCTTTCATCATCTGGGTAAGACTTGCATTAGTGGTTGTCATCAGTGAAGCACAATAATGAACTCTGAGTCACTGAAAAAGTATTTTTGAAAGAGACGATGAGTACTAGCATGAGTAATGGTGCAACCAGCATTCAATAAACGGTACTGGAGAGCTGGAGAAGCAAGGAAATCGATATTGTTTCAATACAATTGATAGCCAAAGAGCCACATCAAAGGTCAGTGTTACTTTTTCTCATAGTAGGAAATATAAAGTTAGCCAGGAACCACACGTTTGATAAAAACAAATATTAAGGGATGGTTCTCAGACCTGAATAGCAAGAGATCATTCTGGATGTTGTATAACAATTTCATGATTGGATAAGAACAAGTACCCATTATTCTAAATATGTCATTCATTTACTATGAGCTCATCAATTAAAAAAAATTAATTCAGTTGCTTATATAACAAGCTACACACACACACACACACACACACACACATCTACACTTGCTGGGGCTCTATATATCCTGGGAAATATGTTTATATTATCTATATTTGTTATATTTTCATATCTCTTATCTTCTGTTCTTCAGCTTTTAAAATTTTTCTTACTTGCTTCATTATGGTTACTTCAACTTATCCTATTAGGATACTGATACCCCAAGTTATTTCATTTTTTGGTTCAAGCATATCTATCTGTTGCTTTTTTTTTTTCTCAAGATTTTATTTATTTATTTGACAGAGAGATAGATCCCAAGTAGGCAAAGAGGCAGGCAGAGAGAGAGAGAGAGGGAAGCAGGCTCCCCGCTGAGCAGAGAGCCCAATGCGGGGCTCGATCCCAGGACCCGGGATCACGACCTGAGCCGAAGGCAGAGGCCCAACCCACTGAGCCACCCAGGCGCCCCTATCTGTTGCTTTTAGCAATCTCCATGTCCTTCTTTATCACATTGAGTCTTCCTGAAATTCTCTAAATGGTCTTTTTTCTCATCAAATACAGCAGGGGTGTTATTTTATGAATTACCTCAGTATCTGCACCTACATTGCTGTGCTTGTGCTATTTTTAGTTCATGATTCACTTTGCTCACTTTTGTATGTACTTAGTAATTTTTTCTTATTTTGACAGAACTTTTCATTTGAAATATTCTTCTCTGGATATAATTTAGGGTAAAGACTGGTACATTTCTCAGAGGGGAACAAACAATTAGGGATTGCCTTCTCCATTTTTACAGATGGGAGTTTTGGAAGTTAGGTTCCAGTCTCTACTAGGACATCTCTATTTCTGGTTTATTCTCCCCCCACCCACCCACCCACTATGGTCCCAAAACAAAGCCCATGGGATTTTACCACAACCCACACTTTGGCTACCTCTGTATTTAAACTTTTACTCTTATAACACTGGGAGTGTGTCAAGAAACTTCTCAGGTGCTCAGATACTCACTGATTTTTTCCAGATTGGCAAACATCCCCACGGGAAAAAACATCCCCAAATGTCAAACTTGCTCCTCTGGATCTCAACTGTCTTCTCCTAGATCTTGGCTTAGAAAATAGTTTTTAGGTTAATTTAGTGGGAGAGTTGTTCTAAATTCTGGGCCCATGATTATAAAAGAACAGAAGCCTGCATTTAATTTCTAGAAAAAGCTCAGGGAGTAGATTTTATTCTCTTCAGCACAATCCATCAAGAAGAAACTCAGAATTTTAAGTTACTTGCCCAAAGTCACATGGTGGTAAGTGGTAGAGTCATGACTCAAACCATGTCTTCAGATACTTATCTTGTGTGCTT
Source organism: Mustela nigripes (assembly GCF_022355385.1). Classification (NCBI taxonomy): domain Eukaryota; kingdom Metazoa; phylum Chordata; class Mammalia; order Carnivora; family Mustelidae; genus Mustela; species Mustela nigripes. The sequence continues at coordinate 116,743,217 of NC_081562.1, read as the reverse complement.
TTCCTTAAACCTGACTTCATCCTACAACACTGTGAGTGCTCATTCCTTTAGTTAACTATGTCTATATGCAACCTTACCACCTGACACTGTTTTCTAAATGATAGTCACCTTATTTCATATTTTATCCCATGTCTTATTTACCTTTTTGCTTACTTTTGGATTTTTTTTTTTTATATTACATGCCTATTGTGAGCATGGCAATGTGCAAGAAAAACATCTCATAAAGTGCTAGATCCACAAGAATGCCAACAAACATCTGTTGAACGAATATGTTAGTAAATGCAGGGGATAAAATATAATGATGGAATCATTATTTGGAAGTTAGTCTGATTTGGTAGTTGGTTTTTCCAGATGTATTGATTATATATTGTGAGATCAAGGAGGAGAGTTAAGGTAAGAGGGAGGACTGGCCAGCAGGGCAAGGATGAAATCATTGTACCTTGATCTCTCAACCTAGGAAGGAAAAAATTAGTCGAATACTTATTCCCACAGGTCTTAAGGACACAAAAATTAATAAACTATAGACCAAATTATATATTCTGAAATTGTGTCAAATGATGCCAATATTCATGGTTGATTCTATCAGCTAGGTGAACCATTCTATCAATGCAACTTATACCTCCTAACAGACAGGTTTACTCATTTTATTTTGCTGCACTTCCAGCACCTGCTTTGGTTTTCTGGGTTCAAAGCTGCAAATTCTAGTGTAATATTCATAAGACTGCATCCAACTTAATAGTTACATAAAAAGCATGCATTTAAAAAATTCAACTAGTTTTTATCCTTTGTAAGATAAAGCTTGTGGGGAAAAATATGTCTGAGACAAATTTTTGTCATAAGACTCCCCTAAGTGTCTCTTCCTGGTGAATCTTAGCTCCTTTCTCCTAAGCATTTCACAGTAATGTGTTCTGCTTTGAAAATCAGCTTTGTCTACTTGCAGATTTTCATTATATTATTTCAGTTAAGTGTCGCTTTCTGCTCTATTCCTTCCTCTTACTTTTGTTTTCCTCCTTTTTTTTTTTTCTTTTTTAATCACACTTTTTCCTTTCCAGGATTTACTTGCCAACACATCACCACTCAATTCTTTTATGTTTTTTGCTGCTTTATCGGATATTTGCCCTAGTGGTTTCTTGATAAAATAGAGCTCAGAAATCCAGAAAGCTCTAAGAAGAATGAATTTAAAATATCAGTATGAGAGTAAGCATCTTGTATATAGAGGTGATGAATTTCTCAATTAAGGGATAGTTATTTTTAGGGAAAGCTAGAACTGAGAATAATTCATTTGGAAAATGCATCTTGGTTTTACACTAAATTTAAGCAAAGCTTTGAGTGACACAGATTTCCTGGAGTCTTTATTTATCCATCTTTTTTCCACATTACTTGCAGCAATGATATTCAAAGTAGAGGGTGTTCATCCCAGTGTGTGTACAAGGTGAGTCAGTGGTGTGCAGAAGGCAAACATGAGAATGTCTTTTCATATTTTTATCTTTCATCTCACCCTTTACATTTTTGTATCTTCTCTATACTGAATACCGAGAGTACTGCATCTTTGTTCAATAGATTAAAAAACCTAAATATCAGGAAGACCATTTCACTTGGGTAACCTTCAGAATGAAGGGGCAGTTGTAGAATATTAATATATTTGGTGAAATTGTTTAAACACTGTAAGAGGTTTTGTGTCTATGTAGGAAGAATATTTTTTTGACTTCAAAAAGCTGTCAGTGGAACTCTGATAATGACACTGTCAAACTTATCATGCCTCAATTATGTTAACACCTTCTTTTGAAGTTTTCTTTTTAACATGAAAAACACAATTTATTATAAAAGGTCTCTGCATAAGCTGAAAGTTTTCAAAGTTTTCAAAGGCCTCCAATAGGCTGCTCTTAAAAGAACTGTAGGCAGAAAAAACTTTATATTCATACTGTGAGAAACTTAGTTTCACTTTGCTGTGAGAATAAATCATAAGAAAAAGTGCAACCTGAAGGGTGTGAAGCCATCATAAAAAAAAATTATAGTGTCTGAACCAATCTTTTTGAGGATGCCTAAAAATCCTTTCCAGATCTCCAGTCAGGACACCCTCCTGGCTCCTCAAGCATGGTGTTTCCACGTGTTACTAATCCAGTTGTAGTCGACGTGCTTGCCACTTCTCTGCTTTATGCATTATTCCCAGTCCTTGTTTTTCCAGCTTTCCATTACTATACACCATTTGTTCTTTTCTCGTTCTCTAAGACATCTACCACATGTGGGTGAAGACAGACTCTTTCATTATTGCTGTATTTTAAGATTTCTTTCTCTTCCAAATCTTAATGGCCAAGAGGCAGAGACTTCCTGGTTATACTTGGATCTATCCATTTTCTATGAATTATACTGATCCATATCTATTAATGTCTGTGAGCCGTGGGTGTTCACTAGTCCATGCTGCTCACTTCATGTACCAATGTGCTGTAGAGTGAGTCTGTGTGTATTATTACCCTTTTCTCGAAGTGGCCATGTTGCACAAGAAGATTGTATGCGCTCACTTCCCCATCTTCCCTTCTCCTCAGCTCCAGTTACGTTCTTCCTTCTCTTTCCCCTTCCTTGGCCCACATTTATCATGAACGCTTCTTCTCTAGACACCCTGTCTTCGTTTTCACTGGCAATTAAAATCTGTATTCTCTCCCTTGTCATATGATTTAAGAGGAATGTAGATATATTGAATATAAGAAGATATTCCTCCATCAAAGAATACTATACCCTTTATCTATTCTGAGTTTAGGGGCATTTGTGTGGTTCAGTCGGGTAAGTGTCTGCCTTCGGCTCAGGTCGTGATCTGAGGGTCCTGGGATCGAGCCCCATATTGGGCTCCTTGCTCAGCGGGGAGCCTGCATCTCCCTCTCCCTCTGCTACCCCCTCCTTGTATTCTCTCTCTCTCTCTGTGTCAAATAAATAAAATCTTTAAAAATATATATACTCTGAGTTTAGAGAACAAATATTGACATAAAACTGTATTATCATATATACCTGTGATTGTGCTACAGATTATATAAATATATTTTTGGCCTCCTGGTCCACTGCTTTGTGGTATTCTCATTTATGTTGGGCATAAGTGAGCTTATGCTACAAAAATGTATCATGCTTCATAAATCTCTCTCCTGCCAGATCTTATATCATATTCACTATGTGATAAAAGGGGTTTCACATTTTTTGAAATAATTAAATTCCCTGACATTCCAAATAAGCAAGCATACATATTTCCTGATAGAATATCCATTTTTCCTGTTGGTTAACCCCATTAACTTCTTGGAATTGAGGAAGTCTGTTTTCTGTATGTCCGATTCAGGTGTTATTCTCTCAGAACAGGAATGACAAATTCTTAGCATAATCTTTCCTCTTGTATCTCTTGTAGATGTAATTAATCATGATATTCTTCCATACTAGCAAAGATAGGTCTACAATACAATCTTGTTGGAGCCACTATTCATTTAACAGAATGGCACGCAAATTAAAATTTGTTTGACATCTTTGTCACAGACGCAATATTTTCCACAAAGGCATCTCCTAAAAATATATATTGATTCAAAGTAAAAGTAGTATTTTCATGTATGCACAAGTGCAACTTACTTGCCATCTTAAGAATTTTATTCATTATACCTTTTAAAAATATGTTTTAAATTCCAGGTTTATAAATAAATTGAAAAAAAAAAGTAGATGTCCTTTCTCTATTTATCATAGCCTTTGCTATACTTTATATCAGACTTGTCTGAGGATGAGTTAAAAAAATTTTTTTTTTTTAATTTCCAACAACAATTAGAGTGGGAGTGGACCAACAGATCCTCTTTTCCCTTATGTTCATTTGCACACAAACAGAAAAAAAAATCAAGCAAAGTATTTGTATCTCTTCTCAGTGTTGTCTTTTCCTATTTGTCTTCCTTCTTCCACATATTTATTTAAAATAAAAACTTTAAAACATAATTTGACAATCAGAAATGAGTTTATGATGACAAATGCTAACAATGAGTCAATTCTTTTTTCCAGAGTAGGCGTATTTGCTTAAGGTTTTACAGCTAAGACACTGAAAGTACAGGACATCTGATGGAAAAGGGCCACTGCTGTGTCATCTGGGACATGCTTTTATTTCAGCTTCCAGGATAAATTATAAGTTAGAGGAGAAGAGAGAAATCCTTTAACTTCTGGTTTTCCCTTTTAGTGAGAGCAATCATGGAGAAAATTATGATCATTATCTAGGACACTCATTTAGATAACACAACTGCAAGCAGCAGCTCGTTGGCACGTATTTTGCCTGAGAAAGAAAGGTTCCAGTAGTACCTACCATGTGACACTTTATGCTCTTCTCAAAGAAAAACATAGACAATCAAAAAAGATTTTCACAAGAAATTAAAGCAGCAAGGTCAGACTGTGCAAAGGACTTGAGAGTATTTCTGAGACTTGAAGTGTACTTGAAACTTTCTCCTTCAAGTTCTCCAAAATAGAGGAGCAGGAAAGACTTTATTATGAATAAGTCACCCAATGACCATAGTTATGGGTAGGAACAATCCAAAAGCACAATTTACTTCCATCTAGTAGGGTTTTATCCTCTTGATTTGTTCCCACAACTCATTAATACTCGGTGGCACTGGTAACTCAGAAGGCCTGCACTAATGCTCCCTTCTGACTTTGTGAGACCCATCTTGGAGACCAGCATCCTGAAAATATTCTTATAGCTGGAAGTCGTTGGTGGTCTGTATAGGCTATGTATTGCTATGTAACAAGTATCTCCAGAGCACAGTGGCTTAAAATACAAAAGACTTACTTTTTCTTATAATTCTGTGGGTTAGGACATTGGGTAGGGTTCACAATGGCACTCGTGATTCCCCACCTGGTGTTAGCTGAGATCACTTACTCAGATATGTTCAGACGGAAGCTGAGCAGGGCTGAAAACTTCCATAGCTAGCTTGTATTTCCTACATCCCACATGTTCATTAGGTATGTCTCCAACATTTTTTATCTTCTATGTTGCTGTAGTGGTATAACCTTTCTCTACCCTCCAAAAGCAATTCCCTCACTGTATTTCAGCCCCACTACCAACCTCCTCACTTTTCCTGGGGCTTCCACTCACCTCCTTGTTATAAAGCCATTAGCACCCATGTTAGGATTTCGTTACGATGACAACCTATTTCTTGTACAATCTTTTTGTTTTATTTTTAGTTATTTCATTCTGGGTAACAAATTTTGATGGTAGTTGCATGAAAAATGGATGATCCAAGGTGTTATTCACATATCTCGTGTCTTAGTGCTTTTCCAGGTGGGTTTTTCATCTCTCTACCTCCTGTCTCATCACTTAATAGCCTAGCTCAAGCTTCTTTCCATCATGGCAGCATACTTTATCAAACAGTACAGAAACAGCCAAGCCAAGACACTTAAAAGCCCAGCAAATTATCAAAGCTGGTCACGATTCTAGGCCATGGTCAAAGGGAAGGAAGCAGACTTCACATCTTGATGAGAAGAGAGTCAGACATGTGCATGCAGGGAAGGAAGACATTGTCCTAGCCATAGTCAGAATCTGTCTACCACATGATCTAATCTGTATTATAAATCCCATGTAAAGGCTCTAATTTCACAACTTTTCAGTTGAATGATGAAATCCTTGTTAATATACCCTATCAGAGAATGTGAATACTTTTTAGTATCAAAGGACGTACCAATATGGCACATTTTCTACCATCTAAATATTACCACAGGTCTGAGTAGTTTATGTGCAGAATTATAGTTGCATTAAATACATATTTAATTCCATCAAAATGTATTACTTGGAAGACTAGAATCCTTTAAGAATCCCATTCTTACAAAAGACTTTGGCTCATATGCTTCTGAGTCAGTCTTTAAACTACACTTTTCTAGTGTCAGTGATAGATTTCAACTCTAAGTCAGAAATCCTTTTACTCACCTACAGGTCACCAGGTCAATTTTTTTTCTTTTTTTAAGATTTTATTTATTTATTTGACAGAGAGAGAGATCACAAGTAGTCAAAGAGGCAGGCAGAGAGAGAGAGAGAGGGAAACAGGCTCCCTGCTGAGCAGAGCCCCCGATGTGGGGCTCGATCCCAGGACCCCGAGATCATGACCTGAGTTGAAGGTAGAGGCTTAACCCACTGAGCCACCCAGGCACCCCACCAGGTCAAATTCTTAAAATGTTGCCACACTTTCAGTATTACAAAGTAATAATAATACCAGACTTTACTGAAGTTTAAGGGTAAAACACTAGATGAAGAATTCAGCAATTAAACTCCAATCTGACTGAAACTACGAATAAGCCTGTTATTCACAGTCACAAATTCCTTGCCCATCATGTCTCACTCTTAAGTCCTAACCTCACACATTGTCAGGGAACATAACTTTCTTTTTGCAGAGACCTGGGTTTTCCTTTCTTCTCGGGTTTCCCACCTATAATGACTCTGCATACTTAAGTCCTGCTAGTCTTTTTTCAATAGATCAATTTCCTCTTCTCCCATCTTCTCTCATCTGTCAAGGGTCTCCTACATTTTTCAAAGGAAAAAGCCCATCAGTGAGTTTTCTAAAATAAGAATCACTTATCTCAGAGGTAAATTATTACTCTTCCATAGTGGCTGCTTTTAATACTTGTTTTAAATGGCAAATTGCCCTTCCCTATAAAGATACACATGTATGGGGAAGAGATGCACTAAAGGTACATGCTTTTAGGATTAGAAATGATTCTCAATTTGGGGTGAGGTAGAAAGGAGCATATTAAAATCCTTTGGGTATTTTCAAGCTACATCTAGCATTACCCTTATCTTCGGAGGTTTGGAGTGGGAGCAAGATATAGGTCCATACTGACGACAGCTTAAGGAAGGCTGCGGGAGTGAACCCGTTAGCACTGGATTAGTACTGGGTGTTGTCTCTTCTGACTCCAGTATATTTGGATGGAAAAGTTTGAGTTCAAAATGCACTAAATATAAATTTGTAAATAATTCAAAAGTCAGAAGTATGATTTAATTTTCATTAATTATAATATTTATTAATAATAAGCCTTGTAGCACTCCTTTTTTATAAATTTTGTTAGTGTAATTCAGGACATAGGAATGGGCCAGTGTATATATCTTTGAAGGATGAAGTAAGATTTGAATCTAGGTCTCTCTGAGTTCAAAGTGCACATTCCTTCTGCAAGAGCTAGCTGGTCTGCTTAGGATGTGGGCTCCTGTTCAGTGCTCCTAGTGATGAACTAGGGTAGAGGGCTGAGGAGCTCTCTTTTCAGTTTCTAGGACCAGGACCCTCTTCAGGGTGCTAGTAGCCTGCTCCTGGACAGCAATTTGCAGGGGAGGTTGATGAAGACAGACTTAAGAACACATCAGGTCAAGTCTACTGTGACAAGTTTCACCTGCTTCCATGGCAATGGGGAAGTTGCCGGAGAATAGAGGGGTCAGAAAAACTCCCGATTTGAAATGCTCTCTTTTGTCCAAGATGAGAAATAAAACATTAGCTTTGCAATAAGAGGCATCAGTGAGTAGCTATCTTCCAGACAGTTGACAAACTGTTCCCTTTCTCCTTTCCTCCTTTTACAAAGTTTCATTGAGATACAATGTTGTTGAGATATTCACCACATTGTGCAACTAGCTTAATTGCTACAACAAACTTCCTTTTTTCCTTTTTACTTCCCTTAAAAAAACCTAACACCACTGGGCGCCAATCCCATTTTCCTCCCCAACCCCTCCTCTCATTCCAAAGCAACCATTAATCTATTCTCTTTATGTATTTGCCCATTCTAGATATTTTATACAAATGGAATCATAAAATACATGATAGCTTCTTTCACTTAGCATGGTGTTTGTGTGCTTCATCTACATTGCAGCATAATAAGTGTTTCACTCCTTTTTATTGCTAAATAATATTCCATTCTATGAGCATACAACAATTCGTTTATGCCTTCACCAGTTAAAGAAAATCTGGATCGCCAGACTTTGCCTATGATGAATAATGCTCCTGTGAACATTCATCTGCAAGATTTTTTAGAAAGATTTTTATTTTATTTTAGAGAGAGAGAGAGAGAGAGAGCAGAGGGAAGAGCATAAGGAGGGAGAGTCTTAAGCATACTCCTTCCTGAGCATGAAGCCCGATGTGGGGCTCAATCTCACACCCCTGAGATCATGACCTGAGCCAAAATTAAGAGCTGGATGCTCAACTGACTGAGGCACCCAGGTGCCCCTCATTTACAAGATTTTATATGAACATGTTTTCTATTCTCTTGGGTGACTACCTAGGAGTAGAATTGCTAGGTCCACATTTTTGGCTGTTATGAACAATGCTGCTACAAGTATTCATGTGTAAGCATTTAGATGGACATGTTTTCTTTTCGGGGGACGGGGTGTGTATGTACCCAACGTGTGACTGCCGAGTCGCATGGTATCTCTATCCTGAACTTTTTGAAGAACTGCCAAAGTGTCTTCCAAAGCAGCTGCACCAGCTTACATTCCCACCAGCACCATGTGCGAATTCCAATTTCTCCACATCTTTGCCAGAACTTGTAACAGTCCATTTTTTTTTGCTTATATCCACCCCAGTGTGTTAATTGATACATTTTATATTAAAATTTTATGTGTGTGTTTGTTTTTGTTTTTTTGTCAAAAAATGAATGAGATCGTTGCCAGTGTGGTTAGGTTAACTTGAGTAACAACTGCCAAAGTAACCGGCTTAACAAAATGAAGTTTATTTCTTATACACATCTGAGTATGATGTGGGTAGCTGAATGTCAGGGTGACCAGGGAATGGAGCTGCAGTCACCCAAGAGAGCCCCTTCCTATGACTGGTTCTGCCATCCTTTCTGCAAAAGGCATACAGCCAGCATGGAGGGCTATTTGGGAAGCATTACACAAAAACCTATCAATGGCATGTGTTGTCTACCTACATTTCATTTCTCTGAACTCGGTCATCCGGCTTACCTCTCTGCAGGGGAGACTGGGACATACCACCTTGTTTTGTGTCACCACACTCATGTAATAAATAATGACTGGACAATTATCCTTAAACGTGTTCTTGCTAATAGGAAGTTTGGTTTCTAATACCGACTGATAGAAACTTATTGTGCGATCTTGGGGAGGTTGTTAAAGATTTCTGGTGATAATTTTTCATCCTTAAGTTAGCTTTGGTAGTCACATGATTTACATTCCCAATTTTTTACTGCCTTTTGGTGTAAACGAAATTTGAACATCCACATCATTGTAATGGAATTTAATGGTCTCTGGAATTATTAAAAATCTATTGCACATGTTTTAAAAAACAAAATCCTCTGTGATATGTTTGTTTGTAAAGCTCCCTAAATCTGGTGTTTAAACTATTATTATAATGGAAAGTAAGATAATGTGTTCACATTTAAAGTTTATTAGGTTATTTCTTACTGAACTGCTGTTTGGAATACAGATTGTAGCCTGATTGTGTCCATAAATATATTTACCAAGCTTTTAAACTGGTCTTATTGGCTCCATAAATACTGGAATCTTCCTTGGCATTATAATATCCTGTGGTGTAAATCTTGTATATTCAAATTTTATATGCATATATATTGTATGGATCATAATATTATTACCAGAACCCTAGGCAGTAACTGTTGGACATAAATTTCATTCTTTATATAAAGATTCAGATTTTAATTCTTTAAATTTAAGGAGCTTTTTATCTGCAGAAAGAAAAATTAAATTTTGGGTTTTTTACATTCATATGCTGAACATAGCCTCAGAAGTGTGTTGCATCTTTGTTCTTTAAAGATATTTTTTCATATTTATATTTCTGCTGAAGTTGCCAGAACTTGTTAATCCATCCTTTTTAATTTTTTTATTTAATCCATCCTTTCATTTCTTCATTTAACTTGGTAGCTTTGCCTGTTCTGTTTTGTTTTGCACTTCTTTTTACCTGTCTTCTCAATTCCACTTTTCCATGTTAGCTTATACTCTCAGAATTTACCAGATAGTCAAATAGTGATCCATAGAAGTGTAGATAAATCAGGTGGAAAATGCAGACATGTGACCAAAGACCAAAAACTAAAGAGAAATGCTGAGTTACTCTATAAACACAACTTGCTCCTGAATTATATATGATTTAGTATTAAAAAATACAGAAGGTAGTACTGAACTGAAAGATGGTTCATTGCAAAGTTTATTAGACACAAAGTCCTAAGAATTATTGTCTACATTTCTGCAGCTTCTACAACAGATCCCCAGTCATCCCTTCCAAGACAAAGGAGAGCTGTATGGAAATTCTGTTGTGACTTAATTAATTGTCGATGTGTATTGATAATACAATTAGCAACATTTTAATTACTTAGAGTTCAGCAACATGAGGCAGACCTGAACCTCTAATGTCACTCATAACACAATCTGCTTGTGTTTTTGTTACCTGATGCCCTGATAGTTTGTAATAATTGAATATGGTTTCACATTTTTTCATTTATGTTGATGGACAGTTAGTAGAACCTGGGAGGCTAAGAGTATAAAAAGCTTTGAATACTCATGGGCATATTGCGGGGGAGGGGGGTATTATTTCTTTAGTGATTCTTTCTCATCGGTTTCCTATGTCCCATCTCTTACCATTCCTATCAATACTATGTTTACCCCACAATTTAGATTCGTACTTTTTAGCACTTTTTTTTTTTTTTAGATTTTATTTATTTGACACACACACACACACAGAATTCTCAAGTAGGCAGAGAAGCAAGAAGAGAGAAAGGGGGAAGCAGGCTCCCCGCTGAGCAGAGAGCCCGATGCAGGGCTCCATCCCAGGACCCTGAGATCATGACCTGAGCCAAAGGCAGAGGCTTGAACCCACTGAGCCACCCATCCACTCCAACACTTTTTTTTTTCTTATATTTTATCTTTGTCTCGTACTTTTCAAGAGCCTACCTTAGTTTCATGTTACAACTCTTTTCTTAAAACTGACAGGACATTTTTCTTAACTTTTATCTTGAAAGAATTACAAATTCACAGTATTTGCAAAGGTAGTACAGAAAGGTACCACTCACCCTGTTTCTCCCAATGGTCACATCTTTCTCCATTAAAGCATAAAACCAAAGCCAGTAATTTAGCATCAGTACAATGTGTGCATATCATTTTATCAGTTGCATAAATTTGTGTAACCGCCTTCACAATCAGGATACAGACTTCAGTCTACCACCGCAAATGTGCCTCTTGTGCTACCATTTATAGCGACACTTATCTTCCAACACAATCTTCCAATACACTCCTGCCCTACCTCCCACAATTTCTTTGCCTGGAAGCCATTAATCTGTTTTCCATTTGTGTAATTTTGTCATTTTGAGAATCTTACATAAATGAAACCATATATTGTGTGACCTTTTGAGGTTGGCATTATTTTTACTCAGAATGGCAACCATCTAAGTTGCCATTTTTTTTATCGTTGAGCAGTATTCCATGGTATGGGTGTGCCTCAGTTCATGTAATCATTCTCCTATTAAGAGACATTTTAATTGTTTCCAGTCTTTGCTATTATAAATAAAGCTGTTGGAACAGTTGTGTATAGATTTTTGTGAGAACAAAGGTTTTCATTTATCTGGGATACTCCAGGAGTGAAACTGCTGGGTCATATAGTAAGACTATGTTAGCTTCTTCAGAGACTGTCAGACTGTTTTCTAGAGTGGCTGTACCATTTTACATTCTGGTCAGCAACACATGGTAGATGCCATTTCTTTGTGTATTTTCCAACATTTCCTGTTTTCATTATTTTAAAAATTTTATATGTTCTCATTTTGTGTAGTAATAGCTTTTAGTAGTCTTAATTGTTTCTGATCTAAAGGGGAAAGCATTCAGTCTTTTACCATTAAGTTTAGCAATATTTTTCTGGACATGTCTTCCCAGGTGAGGGAAACAAAAACAAAAATAAACAATTGGAAATACATCAAAATAAAAAGCTTTTGCACAGCAAAGGAAATTACCAGCAAAACCAAAAGGCAAACTATTTAATGGGAGAACATATTTGCAAATTATATATCTGACAAGAGGTTAATATCCAAACTATATAAAGAACTCACACAGCTGAACACCAAGAAACGAAATAATTGATTAAATTGTGGGCAGAGGACCTAAACATACAATTTTTCCCCCCCCAAAAAACCTTACAGACAGCCAAACAACACAGGAAAATGTGCTCAACATAACTAATCATCAGGAAATGCAAATCAAATTCGCCATGAGATAATTCTGCAAACCAATCAGAATGGTTAGTATCAAAAAGACAAGAAATAACAAAGGTAGAGGAAGGAGAATCCTTGTGCACTGCTGGTGGGAATATAAATAGGTGAAACTGTGGAAAACAGTACGTTTTCTTCAAAAAACTGAAAGTAGAAATATCGTACAATCTCGTAATTCCACTATGGGTATTTACACAAGGAAAACAAAACACTAATTTGAAGAAATATATGTACCCTTATGTTTATGGCAGTATTATTTACAATAGCCAAGATATGGAAACAACCTAAGTTTCCATTCATAGATGGATGAATAAAGAAGATAGGGCACACACACACACCACACACAATGGAGTATTACTCAGCCATAGAAAAGAATAAAATGTTGCCATTCATGACATAAATTCATAGATAAATCTAAAGGGTATTATGTGCGAAGTAAGGGGCGCCTGGGTGGCTCAGTGGGTTAAAGGGTATTATGTGCGAAGTAAAGTAAGTCCCACAGAGAAAGAGAAATGCCACATGATTTCACTTATATGTGGAACCTATGGAAAAAGACAAGAACAAATGAACACACAAACAGCAGCAACAACAACAAAAAGAAACATTCATAGAGAAAACTCTAGTGGTTTCCACAAGGGAAGGGGGCAGGGGTTTGGTTAAACAGGTGAAGGGAATTAAAAGATACAAACTCCCAGTTTGATTTTTTTTTAATTGTTTAAAGTCAATAAATAAATAAAGTTTATAGTAAATAAATCATAGAATGAAAAGTACAGATAGCATAGGGAATAGAGTAATACTGTACTAACCCTGCATGGTGACAGATGGTAAATACACTTTGTAGTAAGCATTTTGTAATGTTTGTAATTGTCAAATCACTATGTAATACACATGAAACTAATTTCAACTTATAGAGATTTATTGTCAGTATTTTATAAATGCTCTTCACCAAATTAAGAAAGCTTTTCTCTTTTCTTATTTTTCTCAGTCTTTTTATCCTGAATGTGTGTTGAATTTTATGAAATTATTTTTTCTGCTCTGATATAATCATTTGATTTTTCTTCCTCAGCTTGTTAGTTATGGTGGGTTACACTGATTGATTTTTGGATATACTATCAGCCTTGTAACCCTGAAATAAATCCATTTGATCATGATGTATAATGATTTGTATATATTTCTGAGTTCTACTTACTAATATTTTTTATTAATTCCCTGCTTTAGGGGTGTCTGGGTGCCTCTGTTGGTTACGTGTCTGCCTTTGGCTCAGGTCATGGTCCCAGGGTCCTGGGATCGAGCCCCTCATTGGGATCCCCTCTTTGGAAGCCTGCTTCTCCCTCTCCCTCTGCCACTCTCCCTGCTTGTGTTTTCTCTCACTCTGTCAAATAAATAAAATCATTCCTTTCTTTTTTTTCATTCTTGTATTTGTCTGGTTTTGGTATGAGGGTAATTCTAGCTTCATAAATTCATCGGGAAGTATTTCCTCCTCTTCGAGTTCCTAGAAGAGATTATGTAGACTTGGTGTCATGTGTTCCTTGTATGTTTCATAGAATTCTCCATTGAAATCATCTAACCATATGATCCGTATCATCCTGGAGATAGGTTCTTTAGGAAAATTTCAAACTATGAAGTCAATTTCCTTAACAGTTATTAGGACAAATTAATTATTTTACATTGGATGAATGTGGTAGTTTGTACTTTGGGGAGAATTGGTTCATATTACCTAAGCTATGGAGTTTAAGTATATGTTATCAGTCCCTTATTATCTTTTTCTATCTGCAGGTTCTGAAATAAAATCTTTTTCATGCCTGGTACTAGTTACTTGAGTTTTCTTTTTTTCTCTTGCTCATTTTTTCAGAGACTTGCCAATTTTACTGATATTTTTAAAGAACTAGATTCTTGCTTCATTGTTTCTCTTTATTTTTCTGCTTTGAATATCCTTGATTTCTTATCAAGTCTTTATTACGTTCTTTTTTCTGATTGTTTTCCATTAATTTTCTTACCCTATACCCTCAGTTCTTTGATTTGGGGGTTTAGATTATTGATTTGATACTTTTACTATTTTCTTTTCTTTTTTTTAAGATTTTATTTATTTATTTGAGGGAGAATGAGAGGAGAAAGGTCAGAGGGAGCAGCAGACACGCCCCACAAAGCAGGTCGCCTGATGAGGAACTCAATCCCGGACTCCAGGATCATGACCTGAGCTGAAAGCAGTTGCTCAACCAAATGAGTCACCCAGGCACCCAATACTTTTCCTATTTTCTAAGGCACGCATAAATTGTTATAAATTTCCTTATAAGCGCTGCTTTGGATTATTCCATAAAGTTTTTTTTTTTTTTCATTTTTATTTTCATTTAGGTTAGTATGCTTTTTTGCTGTTATTTTCCTTGAGACTTCTCTTTGACCCATTATTTAGAAGTGTGATGTTTAGTTTGGACATGCTCCTGTTACCTTTTAATTACTGATTTCTAGTTGGACTTCTCCATGGTTAGAAAGAATATTCCGTATGCTTTCAATCTTTTTAACTGGTTAATATTTGCTTAATGACCCAGGGTATGGTCTACCTTGGTATATGTTCAACGAAAACGTGAAAAGAATTTGTTTTCTGCTATTGATGGGTGGAGTATTCTATAAATGTTGACTACATTCTGGTGACTGATGATCATGTTAATTTCTTCCATAACTTCTCTCTTCTAATTACTCTACCAGTTATCGAGAGGGTGACACTGAAATCTCTAACTATAATTGTGGATTTGTTGATTTCATTTTTCACTTAAAATATTTTATTTATTTGATAGAGGGAGAGAGAGAGCACACAAGCAGGGGTGTGGGGAGCAGAAGGCAGAGGGAGAGGGAGAAACAGACCCTCCACCAAGCAGGGAGTATAATACGGAGCTTGATTCCAGAACCCTGGAATTATGACCTGAGTTGAAAGCAGTCGCTGGTCGCTGAGCCACCAGGCACCTCTCTTTTTTTTCACTTCTATCAGTTTTTATTTACAATATACTGCAACTCTGTTATTGGGTGCATCCACATGGAGGATTGCTAGATCTTCTTGGAGACAGAACCTTTTATCATTATGTAATGTCCTCCTCTGTCTCTGGTAATTTTCTATGATCTCAGATATAATTCATCTGATATTAACATAGTTGCAGCTGTTTCTCTTTTATTAGTGTTTTGATGGTTTACTTCATCTTAAACCTACATCTATCATTGTATTAAAATGTTGTGGACATATAGTTGGGTCATTTCCCCCACATTCTGTCCATGTATTTTCAATAGCCTGCCTAGACCATTATATTAAGAGTAATTATTGGTATATTAAAGCTTAAATCTGTTTTCTGTTGACTCTGATTTTTGTTTTCCATTTTATTTTTCCATTCTTATGTTTATTTACTTAAATATTAAACATGATTCTGTGTTGATATGTCTGTGGTTCTTTTTAGTTTATCTCTTTCTGTAGCTTTATAATGGTTGCTCTAGATACCATATCATATATTCACAACTTAGTATGTCTTCCAGTGCCAACATTTTACCCACTAAAGTAAAACATGGAAACTGGAAAACTTCTTTCCTTTTATGTCCCTTTACCTTTCTCTCTCTTTCTCTCTCTCCATATATATATATATATCTCCATCTAGCTATCTATCTATATATATGATATCTATCTCTATATAGATAGATAGACAGATATCCCTTTACTTCTCTCTCTCTCTCTCTCTACATATATATGGACATATAGTTGGGTCATTTCCCCCACACTCCATATATTTTCAATAGCCTGTCTAGACCATTATATTAAGAGTAATTATTGGTATATTAAAGCTTATATGGAGAGAGAGTATAGTTTCTTAAATATTACTCTACATACTTTGAGAACTAAATTTCAAAGCATTATAAATTTTGTTTCAAATATCAAATATAACTTAGAAAACTCAAGAGAAGTAGGAAAATCTATTGTATATGCCATATTTTTTGTCTTTCTGCATTATCTTTCTTTTTGATGGTCCGAGATTTCTTACCATTTAGTTTTGTTTAGAGAACCTCTTTTAGTATTCTTTAAGGATAGGTTCCTTGGCAAAAAATTATCATAGTTTTCCTAAATCTGAGAATGTTTTGATTTCCCTTTCATTCCTGAGAATGTTTACTTAGAATGTCAGTAAATCTAGAATTCTCAGTTAATGGTTCTTCATATTTAGCTCTTGATATACACTGTGGTGATTCTTTCTGGCCATGATGGTTTCTGATCAGAAATCTACTGCCATTGGGATGGTTTTTCCTTGACAGCTAAAGCATAATTTCTCTGTCTTCTTTCAAGAAATTTTTCCTTTGTCTCTGTTTTTCAGTAACTTCACAATAAAATGCTTTGGCATGGAATTCTCTGTGTTTATTCTGCATGTGGCTTATTCAGCTTCTTGCTGAGTTTGGGAAGTCTGAAGTCATTATTTCCTTAAATATTTTTTGGCCTCATTCATTTTATCTTCCCCTTCTGGGGTTCCAACAATACAAATCTCTTGTTAGAGTCCCACAAATTCTCAATGTGTTTTTTGTTTGTTTGTTTGTTTGTTTGTTTTTGGCCTAATCGATCTCTGTTGTTTAGAGTGGTAATTTCTATTGTTCTATTTCAGAGGTCACAGATTCTTTTCTCTTCATCAAGTTTTTTTTTTTTTTAAATTGATAATTGTATTTTTTTCTAAATTTCATTTGGTTGCTTTTTATATTTGACATTTTGTTCTTTGATTTCTGAAATTATGCCTCTTTGCTGAGACCTCCTGTTTTTTTTCCATTTGTTCATTTGTGTTTATAAATGAAGCATTTTCATTATGGTTGCTTTAACAATCGTGTCAGATGATTTTTATTTTCATTTAAGAGAGGAAATATTTATTTAAACCCATCAGAGAAATGGACACCTTGGGTCTGTAACAAAGCACTGTGTTTTAAAACATAGGTCAATAACTGTATATGAGACTATTCATTGCTACATACAAATTAACTATTAGAGCACAACTTTTCAATGTTCAAAACAGAATAAGCTCCCTGTAAAAGCAGCACCTTTGTAACATTTTTAACTTCAGTATTCCTCTTCTTCTTCACCCTCTTCTTCAAGAGAATCCATACCAGCTGCCTCATAATCCTTCTCAAGGGCAGCCCTATCCTCTTAGGTCTCAAAAAACTCTCCTTCCTCCATACACTGCCCCATGTAACAGTGAACAAAGGCACACTTGGCATGCATCAGGTCAAACTTGTGGTCCAGGTGAGCCCAGGCCCCAGCATTAGCTGTGCAGTTGCTCAGCATGCACACAGCTTACTGTAATTTGGCCAAGTCTCCACTAGGTTCCACAGTAGGAAGATGGTAATAAATGCCCATGTTGAAGCCTGTGGGGTACCATTTCACAAAATGAATGGTATGCTTGGTCTTGATGGTGGCAATAGCAGCATTGACATCTTTGGGAACCATGTCACCACAGTACAATAGGCAGCAAGCCATTGCTATTTACCATGGCAGGGGTCACATTTCACCACCTGGTTGGCTGGCTCAAAGCATGCATTGGTGATTTCTGCTTCAGAAAGCTGTTCATTGCAGGATTTCTCAGGGACCTCTGTGGCCAGAGGGAAGTGGGTGTAGGGACAGGGCACCAGGTTGGTCTGGAATTCTGTGAGATCAACATTCAGGGCTCCATCAAATCTGAGGGAAACAGTGATAGAGGATACAATTTGACATGTCAACCTCTTTATGTTAGTGTAGGTTGGGTGTTCAATATTGAGGTTTCTAGGACAGATGTCATAGATGGCCTCATTGTCTACCATGAAAGCACAATCAGAGTACTCCAGGGTGGTATGGGTAGTGAGGATGGAGTTGTAGACTTAATTACAGTTATGGCAACATGGGGGGCTGGGTAAATGGAGAACTCCAACTTGGACTTCTTGCCATATGACAGAGAAGAAAGGTATACCCTGTCCAAAACTGTAGAAAACCAAGAAGCCCTGAATACCTGTGCCAGTTTCCAAATTCAGTCCAAGACAAGATCAGCAGTCTCCTTGCCAATAGTGTGGTGCCCTTCGGCATAGTAACTTCCTTGCCTGTGATGAGCTGCTCAGGATGGAAAAGCTGGTGGTAGGTGCCAATACAAACTTCATCAATGACTGTAGGTTCCAGGTCTATAAACTCTGCCTTGGGCACATGCTTGCCAGCACCCGTCTCACTGAAGCTGGTGTTGAAGAAGTCATCTCCTCTTCTAATGGTCTTGACACCTGGCATCTGACCATTGGGCTGGTACCATGTTCTAGGCAATAGAGCTTCAAGCGGGCATTACCAATCTGGACAGTAGCCTGTTCAACATGGATGGAACTGCATTCACACATAGTTGCTGCTTTGTGGCTGCTGAGCAAATACAGAAGAGGAAGTGGAGAGACTGTTTCTTCTTATATTGCTACTCTTAGGTGGTCAATGTAAGAGAATCATTAAAAATCATGTCAGATAATTCTAATATCTATGTCATCTTGGTATTGGAATCTATTCATGGATTTTTTTTCACTCAATTTTAAGTCTCTCTTCTTTGCCTTGCTCCTGCTGAGGGTGGGTGGTGAAAATCCTGACTCCAGTTGCCCTCCTGTGACACCAGTCCAGCAGGAGGGGAAAGGCTACCACATTGCCCCTGAATGGGGGGTAGATGTCCATCTCCTGTGTGATTTATACTGACATTATGGAGCTTGGGAGTATTTTGTAATAGTCTGCCAAGAATGGAAGTCTAGGCTCCACGTGACCTTAGCTAGAAGGAGGGGGAAGAGGACTACAGATTTTCTGGAGTACAGTTTGTCTGGAGTAGCACAGTTATTGTCTAAAAGTATTCTTTTGTTAGGCTCCCTCCTTCCTATCTTTTGGCTAGAATGAAAACACTTTTTCCCCAGGCCTCTTCTTTTGTTTTGTTTTGCTTTCCAACACCTGTTGACATTTTCCCAGTTGCCAGCTCTCTAGAAACATGTATGGATGTATAAGACAAAAAACAAGACAAAACAAAAACTCAAAAACCCAAGACTATCATCACCGGGTTCCAAGGTCCTAGCCAGTCTACCTTCTTTATCAAATACCTTTCAGAGTCTTCTTTCATTTGTTTAATATATAATGTTTAGTCATTCTCAGCAGGAAGAAGGAAAAAGTATATCTTTTGCATCTTCCTGGAACCGGAACATTCAACTGTTCTATTTATAATTATAAAGAGTTCATTCTTGTTCTGATTGTTTTCTTTTTTTTCCCCAGAACATCTTATCTCCTATCTTGTCTCTCTAATGACAGTAATTATAGTTGACTTTTTAAGTTGTTCTTTCTTCAGACAATTTTCTATATTCTAGTTTCTTTAAATTCTTCTCCCCCTTCTGTTTTTCCATACTAAGAATTCCAGGAACCATTTTATTACTTTGGTAATTTATTTTCATATTATATCATAAGCATTTTCCATGTCACTATCCATCCTACATAATTATAATTTAATACCAATTACTGTACTGTTCATTTCTCATTCCCATGACTATTTTAGAACCTATAACATTCTTCATTTCATACTTTTAGATTAATTTTTTAGAGTAGTTTTAGGTTCAGAACAAACTTGAGATCAAGTTATAGAGCTTTTCCATATACCCTTCCCCTACACCTTAATAGCTTCCCCATTATGAGCATTACCCCTCAATGCGATGCATTTGTTACTAAGGATGATCCTACATTGACACATCATAATCGTCCAAGGTTCACAGTTTACCTTAGGGTTCACTCTAGGTGTTGTACATTTTATGGGTTTGCACAAATGTATAATGACATATTTTCACCATTATAACATACAGAGTGGTTTCACTGCCCTAAAAATCCCTTATCCTCTTATTTATTCTTCTCTCCCCTGTCTCATAATCTGGTAACCACCCATCTTTTTATTGTCTCCATCATTTTGTCTCTTCCAAAATGTAATACAGATGGAATAATACAGCATGTAACTTTTTCAGATTGATTTCTTTCACTTAGTAATATGCATCTATGTTCCTTCCATGTCTTTTCATACTTTAATGCATCATTTATTTTTAGCACTAAGTCTACTGCCTTTTCTGAATATACCTCAGTTCACTTATCCATTCACCTACTGAGGGACATCTTGGTTGCTTCCAAGTTTTAGCAATTATGAATACATCTACTATAAATATCTGTGTACAGATTTATGTGTGGGCATAAGTTTTCAACTTGTTTAGGTAAATACCAAGGAGCAAGACTGCTGGATTGTATTGATAAGAGTATGTTTAGTTTTGTAAGAATCCACCAAACTGTCTTCGCAAGTGGCTGTAGCATTTTGCTACATTAGAAATGGTAAGAGAATGCCTGCTGTTCCATATCCTTATCAGCATTTGGTGTTGTCAGTATTCTTGATTTCAGGCATTTTAATAAGTGTGATTCATTTAATTTTAATTTTTATGATGACATATGATGTGGAACATCTTTTTATATGCTTATTTTTAAATTTGCCTGAATATCTTCTTTGGTGAGATGTTTGCTAAAGTCTTTGGCCATTTTTTTTTTTTCTTTTTTTTTTTTTAATTTTTTATTTTTGATAAAC
>NC_081562.1:116710247-116717443 GCF_022355385.1 Mustela nigripes | reverse complement strand
GGGGGGGTCTATCTTCCCGTCGCTTTGGATTCACTTCTCCGCCGGTCCTACCTTTCAGAAAGTGGTTGTTTTTCTGTTTCCAGAATTGCTGTTTTTCTTCTCTTCGATCTGCCGATGGATTTTCAGGTGTTTGCAATCTTTAGATAAGGTATCTAGCTGATCTCTGGCTAGCTGAAGCAGTCTCAGCTTGCTACTTCTCCTCCATCTTGACTCCTCCCCCTCGTCTTTGGCCATTTTAATTGGGTTTTCTTACTGTTCAGTTTTGAGAGTTTTTTGTATATTTTGGCAACCTCCTTTATCATTTGTGATTTTCAAATATTTTCTCCATTCTGTGACTTGTCTTCTAATGTTCTTGACATTGTTTTTCCCAGGAAGATTTTGATGAAGTCATGTTTATTGGTTATATATTTCATGGATTGTGTCTGCTGTTATGGCTAAAAAGGCATCACCATGCCCAAGGGCATCCAGGTTTCCACCTATGTTATCTTCTAGGAATTTTACAAGGGGATTCATTTTTTAAAAGTGAGACACTAAAAATTTGATTGGAATTTCTGTATAAGTGGTAGGGGTTATAAACCATCAGGTTTATTATAGTGTGAATATGTGAAAAGTTCGCTTTTTAAATTGAGTATGAAACACAATTGTTGATACACAGATGTCCCTTTTTGCTGGGGGCTTTAGATTCTCTAGTCCTCAGATACTCTGCCTTAGTCAAGAATAGCCATAATCCCAGCTACTCAACATTCTAAAAATGGGTGCAGCAAGAAAGCTGGGTGCCCAAATGTCTAGGTAGATTTTTTACCTCATTTTATCTTTAACAGCTGCCTTTTCTTCTGTATATCTTCTCAGTATCTTCTCTCGTATCTCCTGGCTACACTCTCTCTCATATCACCAAAGACTCAGAGGAATGTGTGTCTAGTCTCCCACCAACAAAAGGGATAGTTGACTGTCTAAACATTCCATATCCATATTTTCAACCAATTCTTATGGTTTCAACTTAACCCCTGGCCTACTACTACTGAGGTAAGCTGGGTTTCCAATCCCTGAGCATCTGGGGGATTCTATGTGAAAAAGCAGATTTGCCTTTTATTAGTATTAACCTCTATAGCCACCCAAGTTATAACCTCCTCCATTAACTAAGCAAGTGATTGCTTGTCCATCTCATCTATATCTCACAAATTGTTATAATTATTTATCTGCTATTATCTCTTTTCCTTTTCTCTTTATCTTTGTGATTTTTTTTTCTTACTGACATTTTAATGGAATTTAAAGACGAAGAAATAAGTATGGATGGTCACTAGGCCAAAATAAGAAGTCTTACACTACCACTGTTTACAACAATCTGTAAGATTTGCACTATATGTTAAAAATTCCTATTGAGTCACTAAATAGTTAATATTTTATGCTAAGTGAGGTTGATTAGCTGTGATTTTCTTAACTTACCTGAATATTGCAGTATATTTCCTTAATGTTCCATGTTTGAAACTATTATTCTTTAATCTTATATTAAGCTATGTATGCCAAGACTCATGAATAATATAATCACTAATACATAATTACATTTTTCCTTCAAAGGACCAAGTAAACTTCAAACAGACAATGGTAGGCTAAGACTATATGTTCATTTAAGAATAAATTTATTAAAATGAGAAAAGACAAAACCAGGACTTATTAATCAATTTTGAATTTGTCTTGGTAATCATAAAATATAATGAAGAGTCATTAAAATTTTTTCCAGGGCTTCATTTTTTATTTATAGTTTGAACTACTGAATTCATATATTTGTATTATATAAGGTGAGTAAAAACCTTATCTTAAATGATAGTTCATTGACTTGTCCCTAACACTACTTAGTTCTCACTAGCCTATGGATTCAAATGATCCTATTAAAATTTCAATGCCCAGATCCTGCTGTTTTATTTCCCATAGTTACCTACTCAAAACTTAAGCCCTCTTTAAGGTAACTTCTCCCATCCCTTCAAATATCGCTGGGCTATTTCAGGAGATGAATCATCTGTCCATGGTATCAACGTGCGCCATTGCTCCCTACCCTCTAAGCACTGCTTCCTTCATAAATCATCTCTTCTGATCCAAACTCAGTTTGGAACCTCAGCTCACTCTGGTCATTTTAAGATTTGACCAGCACTCTTATTTCTGTGTGCCTCGGAAAGTTAGCTTTAGGCATCTTCTGTCCTTGTGTTAGTTGCTATCTGTTAATAGTGAATAGTTGCTTTTGTAGCATCTGACTCAGTGCTGATGACTCCCACTGCTGCCCCTGGCCCAGGGTTTGCCCTGTGCCACCTCTGACTTCTGCCATTCTGACAACCCCCGGGTGCATGATTCTGCTGGAAGCCGAATGTGCCTGCTGGAGCAGCCAGTTCTCAGTCTGAGGTGAGGTAAAAGGGAAATGGACTCCTCCTGTATGCACTGAGAGAACTTTATCATTCCAATGGGAATGCTGTGTGCTTTTTAACATGTGGCGGCATTTAATAAACATCTCTCTGATTTCACTCATGGGCATTTTCTCTCTGAGGCTAGAACACACATTTTAGGGGGCAGCATCAGAACAGAATCCAGACCTAGAACATAAACCCGTGATCCTAATTTTCCTTTGCCCGTGGTTTTCACCTAGAGATAATCTTGCACCCCCCACTCTTTCAGGGGACATTTGTCAATGTCTGGAAACACTTTGGTTGTCACTATTGCATCTAGTGGGTGGAGGCGAGGGATGCTCCTAAATGTTCCACAAAGCATAGGTCAGCTCAGCTCTCCACAAGGAGTTATGGATCTCTGTGATAATATGGAAGGATCACATTACAATATGGATGGATGGGCCGAGAGAGTATGTTAAGTGAGATAAAACAGAGAAAGACAAATACCACATAATCTCACGTATGGGTGGGATCCAAAAAATGTAACAAATGAATAAACAAAGAAGAAGCACTTGTATTATAGAGAACTAACTGATGGTTGCCAGAGGGGAGAGAGGTTGGGGGATGGGCAAACTGAATGAAGGGAATAAAAGGTACAGCACAGAGAACAGAGTCAATGCTATTGTAATAATGTTGTATAGTCCCAGAGGGTAGCTACACTTGCAGTAAGCATAGCCTAACATACAAACTTGTCAAATCACTGTGTTGCACACCTGAAATTAACATAACATTATGTGTCAACTATACTCAAATAATAATAATCATTTAAAAAAGTCAATTGCATCAGGATTGAGAAAGCCTATCATGAAGAATACAATGGAATGGGCAGGCACACCACCGTTATGGCAAGGAAATCCTGGGAACTCTAATCTCTCTTTGGATGACTCGGATTTTTTTTCTGCAGAAATAAAAGCTTTAGAGATATTCTGAAATGAATTCACTGTACACCTGATTTTTAAGTACTGGAACGTTATAACAAGTTTCCCATGTAATGATGCCTACGGAATTTGTGGAATGACATGAGGGAACATACAAATCTAAATCTTAACATTTTAGCAAGTTTATTTCAAATAAGTTTTGCATCGCAAAAGATTTCCTTTGGTTTAAAAAATAAATTCAAACAAAGGGAGATAACTGTGGGTTAAGATGGTATGATCTAGACTAATATGCCTCCGTTCAGCTGTCTACGAAGGTGTAAATTTTCTACAAGTATGGAAACATCCAAGAGCAGTAGAAACAAAGGCTAACAAGAGACCTCCTGGTAGCATCTGTAAGAATTTCTGATAAATGGGAATGAATTCAGATTAAAAGCTTTAGAATCTGAGTCAGAAGGCTCTGGCTGAATGGGAATGAATTAAATAACCCCTTAGCTTTCTTTCACTGTTTGGCATAGTTAGGGAGCACATTGGCTACACCAAACAGAAATCTGAGAATTCCTCGCCATTTACGCCCACAGCCATGAGGTGAAAAATAAACTGTGCGACAGCTAGGAATATGTCTACTTTCCCTTCTCGCATCTCCACTTACTTCAACCTTCCGTATTTCCTTTCCATCCATAACTTACAACTAGTAAGTCGTAACTTCTTCACTTCCAGTGCAGTACTGGAAGAGGAGGGGAGGGTGACAGCATTTTGTATGCTGAAATGTATATTTACAGCCATGAAAAATTACTAAGAGCAGAGGCAGGCATTCTGGCTGAGTCTCAGAAGGACCGCATACTTCCAGTTCTGTCCCGTATTGTATTTGGACAAAGAAATGCATGAAAACGTTTCTTTGGCAAAGAATTTGGCCATCTCAAACTTAGCAGGCTTATAATCTGCTCAAAAGTGTCATGCTTGGTGAGTTCCTATTTGACAATATAAACTGTATTTAGGGATGTGGAGTCTCGGTGGGATAATCCATTCCATCTCTTTTCCAGCTTCTAGAGGCTGCCCACATCCCTTAGCTCAGGTTCCCCTTCCTCCATCTTCAGAGCCAGGAGTGGCTGGTCAAGTCCTCCTCATGGTACACCACTTTAAGTTTTCTGCTTTTGCTTTTACAACTCCTTCTCGGACTCTGATTCCCCTCTCCTCTCTTCTTTTTCTTATGAGGATACTTGTGAATACATTACCAGATTACATCTGGTAATCCAGAAGGATCTACCTCAAGATCCTTAACTGATTCACATCTACAAAGCCCTTTTGACAAGGTAGCATATTCCTAGGTCTGAGGAACCAGGACTTGTGTATCTCTGGGGACCATCGAATGCCTACTATAGAGCACTTCACCAAAGAATAAGTACACAGACAGAAAATCCTGTAATTTGTGGCATGTAAATTAGTCTACCTGAAAGAGAACCCATAAGGAGAGTTACATGTGAATTCCTATTTCTCCTCGCTATAGGAAGAGTTAGCACTGTTTTCCTCAGCACTCACACTGCCCCTTCATGCATTCTACCCGTGCGAGCCTACACAGCATTCAGAGACGAAAAAGATAATCAGTCACAAACAGCTGGTTCTGGCTCAGATTATAAGCAAAAAGACAGTATCACCCCTTCATCTGTACTCTCTTGAGTTTTTCCTTGTACTTCTGTTCACTGGTTGCTCTAATGAAGATGCTTTCCCAACTTGCCCTTTAGCTCTTATACCTTTTTTTTTTTTTCTTTTTAAATAGCTGCTGAGAACCTACACTGTGCCAAGTATTACTCCAAATACTATACAGGTATAATCTGATATAAATCTCTCAACAACATATAAGGTGATATTCTTACCAGACACAAATTAGGCACACTCTCCTTCCCACTCTGTCATCCCTGTGGATTATCCCAGCAGAAACTGCATTCTCCCGGCCCATCCAGCAAGGACAAGAAATATCTGATACCAGGCACAGTGCTGATACTAAATGTCTTAAAAAAATTAATTGAAACATCAATGTTTTCTTTTTTTTTCCTGATAAGAATGGGATGGTTGGGCCAAGTTGGATATTTCTACTTCAGTTAAAATTCTTATCGGTCTCGAATCCTATCAGTAGATGTCACTTAATCAGAAGTGGAAAAAGCTTGTGACTACCCTTAAGAATCATCATGAAACTAATGTCTTCATCTGTCACTATAATTGTCAGTTTGTCAGTTTTTATACAAACACAGACTGATGAGAGTTTGGAAACCCTCACAGAACATGGAAGATAGCAGCAAGGCAGGAAGAAAAGACCCTTGTTTTAGAAAAATAAATCACAATACTTTTCCCTATCGCCATTCTTTCTGCCTACTTGTTCTACTTTTATTGACTTCCTGTTCTTTGGTTTCTTCTTGTCTATACATACAGTGTGAATCTGAAGAAATGAGGAACAAAAACCATATAGTGGCAGACAAACCTGGGTCACAGTCGTGGCTTTGCCCGTGACTGGGCACATTTCTGTGATTCCATGCAAGCTCCTTCTTTTTTTTTTTTTTTTTTTTTAATTTAATTTATTTATTTGACAGAGAGAGATGACAAGCAGGCAGAGAGGCAGGCAGAGAGAGAGGAGGAAGCAGGCTCCCTGCTGAGCAGAGAGCCCGATGTGGGGCTCGATCCCAGGACCCTGAGATCATGACCTGAGCCGAAGGCAGAGGCTCAACCCACCGAGCCACCCAGGCGCCCCAAGCACCTTCTTTTTTGAATGTTTCCCCATTTGTAAAATGGAAAGAAAATGGCCTGTC
This sequence comes from Mustela nigripes, assembly GCF_022355385.1. Lineage (NCBI taxonomy): Eukaryota > Metazoa > Chordata > Mammalia > Carnivora > Mustelidae > Mustela > Mustela nigripes. The sequence continues at coordinate 116,711,335 of NC_081562.1, read as the reverse complement.
TTGAGGATTTCTTTTTGAGGTTTCATTTGTGTTACAGAGTAGATGGCCAATAAATGTTAAATTATTTTGCTGATATTATTTTTGATACTGCTATTGGGATGATATTCAACTCAGAATGTTTGAGGACTTAATGAATAAATATGTTGAGAGTTTTTAGAACAATGCCAAGCAAAACAATTCATTTCATGTAAATTTTAGCTATTAGTATTTTTTTAAAGCAATTGTTATTTGATTAAATCAGTTTATCTTTCTTTCGTGGTTTCTGCCTGCCTTTTAAAACCAGTTTTCCCATTTCTCATCTAAGAATCCAGACTTCATATTCAATCTCACTGCTTTCAAACACTGGCCTGGTTCTCCTGATATTATTTAACACCCCTGACATGATCAATTCCATCTAAGCTCATAACCTATAAAAACACTCTTCCACCTAAACGGCCTCCTGGAATTAGCTTGACCTTTGCTGACTCTCCTTTGTTCCACCATAATGAACACCCCAGTATAACAATACCCTAGGCCCTATGAATATTATAAAATCATAAAGCCAAGACAGGATTTGATAAGTTGTTGCTCTGTGCATGACAATACTTCTCTATATCTCATTCTCAATTGTGAGAGTCTAGCTGGGCATGAAAAATATTTTCTGTAAAGGGGCTAGATATGAAATATTTCAGACTTTGTGGACCACACAGTCTGTGTGGTAACTGAGATACAACACAGAAGCAGTCATTAAAATATGCAAATGAATAAATACCAATAAGTATTTACAAAAGTAAGTGACAGGTAGGTTAGACCCACAGACCATATAAAGTGTTTCCCTGTCTTAGATCATGCATTTTTCATCAGGAGTGATACTATCCACAACAGGGCATAAATTGTGATCTTGAGGGGATATATATATCGATATAGATCTCTAGAGATCTCTAGAGATCTATCTCTATAGAGATCTATCTAGATAGATCTCTAGAGATCTCCACGATCTCTAGAGATCTCTAGAGATCTATATCGATAGATCTATCTAGATAGATCTCTAGAGATCTCTATAGATCTATATCGATAGATCTATCTAGATAGATCTCTAGAGATCTCTA
>NC_081562.1:116682245-116710237 GCF_022355385.1 Mustela nigripes | reverse complement strand
GAGATCTCTAGATCTATCCAGATAGATCTATATAGAGATCTATCGATCTCCAGAGATCTCTAGAGATCTCTAGATCTATCCAGATAGATCTATATAGAGATCTATCGATCTCCATAGATCTATATAGATCTCTATATCGATATATATATAACAAAAACAGATTATGTCTCCAAAAGTTCAGTCTACTCAGAACCTGAATGCAACTCCATTTGGAAATAGGGTCTCTACAGGTATAATCAAGTTAAGATGAGGTCACGCTGGATTCAGGGTGGGCCCTAATCCAATAACTGCTGATTTGTAATGAGATGGAAGTTTGGCTGGAGACAAGCACAATGGGGAGGTGGACTTAAAGACACAGGGAGAATGCCATGTGATTGAAATGATGCTTCTACAAGCTAAAGAATGTTAAGATCACTGGTAAGTTAGGAGTAGGGAGTTGGGGGAAATTGGAAGGGGAGGTGAACCATGAGAGACTATGGACTCTGAAAAATAATCTGAGGGGTTTGAAGTGGCGGGGGGTGGGAGGTTGGGGTACCAGGTGGTGGGTATTAGAGAGGGCACGGATTGCATGGAGCACTGGGTGTGGTACAAAAACAATGAATACTGTTATGCTGAAAATAAATAATAAATAAATAAATAAATAAATAAGTAAAAAGATCACTGGTAACAAAACAAACAAACAAACAAAAAAAGGCAAGCTAAAAAGAAGAAGGAAAGATCCTTCTCTATAACCCTCAGAAAGAGCACGGTCCTGCTAGCACCTTAATATCAGATTTCTAGCTACCAGAATTTTGAGACAATAAATTTCTGTTGCTTTAAACAATTTGTGTTAATTTTGTTATGGCAGCCCTAGAAAAGTAATATACACAGGATATCTGTGGTATTAAAATTTCATAGGAATATGAAGGTGATTATGGGAAAATATTTTAAAAGGCTCCCAAGGGTTGATAAATTTAAAAAAATGTTGAAAATCATTGCTGTAGATTTTTTTTTACCAGTTTGACAAGGTTTCAGACAAGAACTAAAATTTATTTTTAAAATACTTTTTCTGCTTACTTAATCTGGCCTCTGTTCACCCTTTCAACCACTACTGATTGAATTTTATCCTCAATCCTTTCTCTTGTTCCAACTAAGGAATGATGACTTTGTATTTGATCAAATGGATTTAACCTTTGCCCACATTTATCTTCAGGGATGAAAACTTGGAATGATGAGAATTGAAGTGCTGACCCCAAATTAGCGAGATTCTCAATGTCTAATACGCTAAAAAATTTGACTGCTCCAATTCTAACTTCCAACAGGAGGTGAGAGGAGATATAAAAGAACCATAAGAACTTCCAGATTCCAGAGCACTGCTGAACTTGTAGTCATACTACCAGATTATGAACTAAATTCTGAGAGCTCAATATTTCTAAACCTGATTTAGAGAGAACAAACCTGAAACGTGGAGATGCTAACAAATGTCCTCAAAGTTATATATTCTGTGAGTTGTCAGGTATGGATCTGACACAGGTTATCGTATTCTTAACACTGTTACTTTGTATCTGAGACCCACAGGAAAGGACAGTATAGGGGAACCACACCTAAATCTGCCATCACAGAGGTTATGACTTTACATAGATGCCCATACCAGAATAGATGATACTTGGAGGGTGAAAACAGAGCTTCCATACTCAAAAATTATGTTTTTAAAAAAGATTTTATTTATTTTATGAACTCAGAAATTATCTTGAGAGGTCAGCCAGAAAATACTTGATGGCCAGCCACCATATGCAGGTGGGAAACACCTCACGCCAAATGTCCTAGATTGTGTTATCTTGGGCTTAACTCCTGAGAATTCCCATCTCTCATATCAGCCTCCTATGTCCCAAAAATGGCAGCATGTTTTAATTAATAAATGTTAAGAATCTTCAATATGACCATCCTACACTGTTGGTGGGAATGCAAGCTGGTACAGCCACTTTGGAAAATAGTGTGGAGATTCCTTAAGAAATTAAAAATAGAGCTACCCTAAGACCCTGCAATTGCACCACTGGGTATTTACCCCAAAGATACAGATATAGTGAAAAGAAGGGCCATCTGTACTCCAATGTTCATAGCAGAAATGTCCACAGTCACCAAATGGTGGAAAGAGCCAAGATGCCCTTCAATGGATGAATGGATAAAGAAGATATGGTCCATATATACAATGGAATATTATACCTCCAACAGAAAGGATGAATACCCAACTTTTGTATCAACATGGAGGGGACTGGAGGAGATTATGTTGAATGACATAAGTCACGTAGAAAGAGTCACAATTATTATTTGGTTTCACTTACTTGTGGAGCATAAGGAATAACACGGAGGACCCTGGGAGATGGAGAGAAGTGAGTTGGGGAAATCGGAGGAGGAGACAAACCATGAGAGACTGTGGACTCTGAGAAACAAAATAAGGGTTTTGGAGGGGAGGGGTGTGGGGGGTTGGTTGAGCCTGGCGGTGGGTATTATGGAGGGCATGTATTACACGGAGCAGTGGGTGTGGTGCATAAACAATGAATTTTGGAACAGTGAAAAAAAGGTGAAAAAAAAAATCTTCAATATGCTAGGCACTCTTCTAGGGTTTGTAGAAAGGCCAAAAGGAAAAGAAAAGAAAAAAAAAAAGTTCTCCTGGAACTTATAGTGGAGTCAGAGTAGAACAGACAGACAATATATAAAATAAGTAAAAATGCAGAGTATAGCACATGGTGATACGTGGTGATTAAGAACACAGAATAAAATGCATGTCTCCAATGGTTTCTACATTTGTAAAATGAAAAGAATATCAGAACTTGTCCTTTAAGATGGTTAGAAGGACTGATATGGGAAGAATAAATGGCCCCGCCTGGAACACACACCTCATTAACTCTTATTCTATGAAGAGAAGCAAAGCCAGAGGCGTCACTAGGGATGGACATGGATGTGGGAGGGCTGAGGAGGATGAGGATGAGGTTGAGAAAACTCTGGTTTGAGATCTTGCCTCTATCACTTACTCTGTTACCCTGGAAACATTTAACCTCTCTTGAGTCTCTGTTTTTGTGTGTTTTTTGTTTTGTTTTGGTAGGATATAAAACAGAACTGTGACTACTTTACGTTTGAGATGTAAACTCGGTTAGGTTAAAGCTCAAAGTGTCATGGACTTGGTAGGTGCCTTAAACAAGAAACTCATTTATCACACCTCTGGTGGCAGACAGTCTATGATGAGAGAGCTGGCTGATCTACTCTCTGGTAAGAAAAATCTTCCCACTTTGCAGATGGCCATCTTTTCCTTGTAAACTTTCACATGGTGGAAAGAGAGGCAAGAAGCTCTCTAATGTCTTCTTAGAAGAGCACTAATCCCACCAAGAGGGCTCTACCCTCATGGCCTAATTACCCCCCTAAGATCCCTACCTCCAAATATCCTCACACTGGAGATGATGATATCAATAAAAGAGTTTTTTGGGGGGACACAAGCTCTCAGTTCATAGCACATATCCCCAGGAACCCTGGTTCCACACTCATAACCATACCATCAAGCATTATATGAGCTTTAATTCTTATCCATAACCTTAAAATAAGATAACATGGCTACAAAATATGACTACCAGAGATTAATCTTGGGAAGACATCCACCACACTACCTGTTACCGTAGAGTAGTGTCAAGTGGGTTCACCTGTAAGTCCTTGCTAAAATTCCACTATTCCCTTTTTTTCCCCCTCCACAAGTGAACACACTTCTTCTAAAAGTGCCTATTTGCCAAGCCAGTCCTTTTATTACCAAAGGTACTGGTATTCTTTGATAGAACCATTTCTCATTAGGTCTAGAATCAGATAATCAGAAAGTATGCCTTTTTTTATAGAAGTAGAATCAGGTCATACGTTTAGATAATAAGAATGACAAAAACATAATTCATCAATCCCAGAGTTGGCTCTCAATGAAGAAAAAAAAAACCCTATAATACCAGTACATTTACTATTTTAAAGATGAAAAAACTAAAACTAAAAGAGATTAAGTAACTTGAACAAAGTCGTACAGATGGAATGTTTTGGAGATAGGATTTGATCTGGACAGTCTGGCTCTTGTTCAGTATGTTATACTAACTATTACATGCCTGGCACATCATAGCCACTCAGAAACTACTTGTGTAAATGAATGTATCAAAGCAGAAACAACAAATAATTAAATCCAAACAACCTTCAAGAATGGAAGAATGGTGCATGCCATTACAGAGATGGGTGTATAATGAGAGGCTGGGGAGAACATCTACATCAGTTTAAAACACTGAATGGGGCTCAAGGATTCATTAAAGAATTTTCAGTACCTAGGTCTGCCTTTTTATTACTTTCCTTAATGATTTCAAATACTGACAATTGGCATTTAGAAAGAATAGAGTTCACAGTTTCATACAGTGAAAGCTCATAGTGAAAGCTACAATATGGATATACCCACAAATTTCACTTCCGCATTGGGTCTTCCTATTTTTTTTTTTTAAGACTTAATGATACTCCAAATATTATTTGAGGAAAAGAAATAAAAAAGCAAAGGTGTTATTGCTTTAAAACAAATTCTTGAATGAGAAATGTTAGATTATTTTTTTTTTAAGATTTCATTTTTAAGTAATCCCTACACCCAAAGTGGGGCTCGAACTTAACAACCCTGACATCAAGTCACGTGCTCCACTGACTGAGCCAGCTAGGCACCCTACTTTTTATAAATTAACAGAAAATAATTTTAAGCTAGAAGAATAGCGTAAGTAGAGCAAAAAATATGTGAGCAAATAGCATTTTAGAAAAAAATGCAAGAATTTTGAAATGACTAAAAGGTGAATTACTAATGCCCTGCTTGCAGAATTCAGAGCAGCGGCTAGGGAGATGCTCTCCTGGAGCTGGACCTGAAGAGCCTCAGCTTTTCAGTGTCTTTTCCATTCTGCTTTCAGTAAGGCTAGCTACTGAAGGAGAGAATTTGTGGGAGGCACATGGCCCTCCATATTTTCCCCTGCTCTTGAGGTAAACATTCATCCTTGCCAAGCAGAGAAACACAGGACCTAGTGTTTATGTCAGAAATGTATTATATAATAACAATCAGTTCTTGGCTTTCTGCAACACCCGTTTAGTCCGTCAGTGCTTATTGCACAAATTTAAATAGAGATTATGCAAGTACCTACCATACAAGGATGCCAACATAAATTCCATGCTGTTTCTCAAAGCAGAGCAGTACCAGAGAAGCCATGGCTGTCGATTTAATTGCATTAGAACTGGTCTCTTTGGAAGATTTGATTGGAAATAAAAAGGAAATAAAATTGTGTTATCTTTGTTTTTTGGCAGAACTGCATATTATAGAAACAATTTACTACTTACGAAAAAAGACCCAAGCCAATTTCAGAATATTTCAAAGATACGAAGTCCTAGAACTTAAATCTAAGTTCCATACAATGGTTAGTGAGGACTATTGAGAACATCAAATTATAGCCTAGATTGGATAAGGAATGAGTCCTTTTACTAATTAAATTCTGTGTCTGTGGCAAAAGGACAACTAATCAGCATTTATTTGCCCCTTTCACACTTCTGACCACAGGTAATTTTTTCTTTCCAGTATGACTGTCTCTGAAAATATCTTTTACAGATACAATGGTTTACAGTTGCACCTTAGCGTCCTAACACAGCACACAGACTTGCCAGTATGCATCAAAATGGCATTTTAGTTCCATTTCTTAGGGTCTCTTTCTGAAATCAAACATAAGTGCATTCTTCATCTGTCTTCAGTAAAGCATTTAGCCGTACAGGTGCAGACTCACCAAGGAATTTCATGATAGAATGATAAGAACATCAAAAGGTAAGACTCTACTTTTTTCATAATACCCTCAAAGATTTTCTTCATCTACAAAATACCATCTCATAAAGAAAGCAAGCTCAATGGCTCACACAATAGGTTATGCACTTGTATTGCTCTCAAGATATGAGGAACTAGCAGACAACTGTAGTAGCAATAGCTTATTTTTAAAGCATGGATAACATGTGATTTTTCTTACATTTTTTCCGAAAGAAAAAAATCAGCTTAGATTTCAGAGCATGGAGTTGAATGTTTTTTTTTTTTTCTCCTGTTGGAAATATAATGTATAACTTGAGCCAGGCTCGTGCCAACTAGAACATACCCCAACTCATAGGTAAACAGCTTCTTTTTTTTTTTTTTTTTTTTTTTTAAATAAGGCCAGATGATAAAAAGTGCAAACACTTATTTTATATAAACATGAATATATTAATACATTAACATTAAACATATATATGCATACATACATCTCTCTCTCTCCCCCTCTCCTTATATATGTATTTGCAAATGCTACCAAAGATGACTGTCATCTTATATCATAAAAGTGCCTGATTTGTCCTCTTTTTGAAGGGTAAGATGTCCCTTATGGTTGGATGACTCCAATATGTGTTGACTCATTCAACAGGAGAGTTAAATAAAAGAAAAATTTACCCCCACCATGTCTTTGACTTCAAATTCCATTTTCTAACCCTTGAAATGTCAGTGAAAAATGTTCTTTCTCTCCTGTGCTGTCAGGGAAACCCTACTGCAGTTATGTTCCTAACGTCTTGTGCTGCTTCAGTGACAGGGTATTGCTGATGGAATCATTCTAACTGGACTGGAAGGCATGGCCCCTGAGCCTCTGTGCTCATTTGCTTGGTGACCCCTCAACAAAGGGTGATGAATTGCTTGTTACTTTTCAAGTTTCTCAGAGACAGAAAGACTACCAACAGCTTTTGGTTTTAAGTGAAATTATTTTAAAATCACCATAACTAGTTTATGGAAAATGAGTTTTACATAATTGTATGCCACAGTATGCCAGCCTAGGTTATCTCTCTAATGGCGCATTTATGCATGTACACACACACACACACACACATGTACGCACAAATAACTTTGCTTGAGTAATGCTTGGTACTGTTATTTCAAATAGGAACAGACATAATGGAGATAATGATTTTGTGACAAACAATTCTTTCCAACTGGCAACACAGGTAATTTATTTTAGGAACAGTGGACCATGTCAACTATATTGTACATCCCCACTGGAATGAAAGCCTCAAACAAGACTGTTACTTATAAGATATTAGAAGTTGTCCTGTCTTATTTACCATCATACTAGCAGCATCTAGAATAACTGGCACTGAGTAGGTGCTCAGTAATTTTATGTTGAATCAATGATAACAGAATTCTTTTAATGAATTATAAAATCCTTCTTTAAACTATTCAGGCATATTTTTGGCATTACTTGATTTATTTTTCATTCTATGATAGTTAGCACTTACAATTAAGTTCTTATGGTAAAATATGGCCATGAAAAATATTTCTCTCTCTCAGTCTTTTGTCTTTTTGATTATTAAAATCCTCATTATAATATATGCTAATTTTTAACAACAAGAAATTAAAGTAAGTGAAGAATAATATATATTACTTTTAGTGTATTCTATAGACAAACACTGTCTTTTACTATAGAGCTGTAGTTGACAGTTCAGGTTTAAGATTATTCTTGAGTGGGCTTATGGAAAGATGGCACAGTAGGAAGACCCTGGACTTACCTTGTCCCACAGATACACCTAGATAACACCCACATTGGGTGTTATCTGAAAACAATCTGAAGACTGACAGAACAGACTGTCCACAATTAAATGTAGAGAAAACGCTTCATCAAAGAGGGCAGGAAAGGTAGAGATGCAGTTGGGAGCCAAAATGACCCACAGGACTATCCACAGGAGGGAGGGACCATACAAAGCAGCCAGAGGGAAGAGGAGCGGATCCTATCCCAGAGACCTCAGGCACAGGGGACCCACACTGGAAAGACAAAAGCCCATAGCATTTGGCTTCACAAGTCTGTACAATCAGTGCAGATCAACACTGAGAACTTTAGAAATTAGCAGCTCTGGTCTAGGAGAGCCAGAGAGTGAAAGAGTCCCCGCCTTTGAAGAGATAGCACAACCGATAGCCCCTCAGAGATACAACACAGAAGGTGGTTTGAAATATGCCTGAGATATACAGAAAGGGGATTTATTTACTCATTCAGAACTTGTGTTAGAGAGGCAGAGATCATTAGCAAACTTCTCCAAAAACAAAAGAGCTGGTGGTCACAATTTCCTTTTTCCATCTCCCTCCCCACTGCCTCCCCACCAGACCTAGATACAGGCAAATATGTGGGATCAAACAGGAACCAGCACAGCTCCAAAACTGCTCCAAAACTGTCCATCTAGCTTGCAAACAGCAAGTCCAGCCCCTGTGCTTTTCTTCAAACCTGTGCAGATCAGCCTGCCCTCAGTAGCTCTCCAAAGGGGATCCAGGATGTCCTCCCTACCACAGCAGACTGGCACAGATCTTGCTAACACCATGTAGTCTGTCCCTCCAACCTGCCCTTGGCTAGAGTCCATTCAAAGCAGCATCACAAGCATGGCATTGTGCAAGCAGCCCCAGTGGGGGACAGCATCACTCCAAAGTGAATCCTGCCACAGGAAGTAGAGATGACCACACATACACCTGTGAGTTCAACTTTGGCCCCAGCAGAGGGCTGGGAGCAGACATCTGGTATGACTGAACGCCCCACTCCAAACAAAAGCTTTTCAGAGGACAATACAAGAAAAGTGCCCTGCAGTTAGGTGCTACTACATCATTGGCAAATGCCTGGTCAGACTCAACTTTAGCCTAAGGCAGCCTTAGACTGGCTAACTAACAACACAGGAATCAAATCTTGCCAGACAATATAAGGAGAGCCATTGCAGATGACTGGACTGAAGGAAAAAGTGGCTCAGCTACAAGAGCAGGACACATGTAACATACACAGAGGATACCCCTGGAGCACCAGATTCTGGTGAACAGGGGACAGTACACAGCAGAGCACTACAAGACCTCTTCTTCACAAGGTCACTACTTTCAAGAACAGGAAATGTAGCTGACTTTCCTAACACATGGAAACAGACACAGACAGTTAGATAAAATGAGGAGACTGAAGATTATGTCTCAAATGAAAAATAATGAAGGATAAAACCACAGAAAGATACCTAAGCAAAATGGAGAAAAGAGATATGCTTATTAGAAAACTTAAAGTAAAGAACATAAAGATATTAACTAGCTTTGAAAAAAGAGTAGAGGATCTAAGTGAGATCCTCAACAAAGTAATAAAAAAACATAAAGAAAACTACTCATATATGAAGACTTATTAAGTGAAATTAAAAATACATTAGAGGAGGGGTACCTGGGTGGCTCAGTTGTTAAGCATCTGCCTTTGGCTCAGGTTGTGATCCCAGGGTCTTTGGACAGAGTCTCACATCAGGCTCCCTGCTCCTGCTCCTGCTCCCTCTCCCACTCCCCCTGCTTGTGTTCCCTATCTCACTGTGTCTCTCTCTGTCCAATAAATAAAAATCTTTAAAAAAAAATTAGAGGAATAAATAGTAAACTAGTGTAAATAGAAGAATGGATTAGTGACCTAGAAGACAAAGTAATAGAAAGCTATCAAATTGAACAGTAGAAAGAAAAATGATTAATAAAAAAATAAAAGTAGATTAAGGGAACTCAGTGACACCATCAAGTGTAATGGCATTTGCATTATAGGGATCCCAGAAGGAGAAGAGAGAGAAAAGAGGGGAGAAAAATCATTTGAAGAAATAATAGCTGAAAACTTCCTGAATATGGTAGAGGGAAACAGAAATCCAGACCAGGAGGCATGGAGAGCCTCAAAAAAATCAACCCAAGGAAGGCTACACTAAGACACATGCAGTAATTTAAACAGCAAAAACAAACAAACAAAAAACAAAAACATACCCTCCTGATAAAGAGAGGATTTTAAAAGCAACAAGAAAAAAGAAGACAGTTACTGACAAGGGAAACAGCATAATACTATCAGCAGATTTTTCAGTAGAAATGTGGAAGGTCAGAAGAAAGTAGCATGATATAGTCAAAGTACTAAAAAGGAAAAAATGTTCAGTCAAGAATACTGTATCCAGTAAGGCTACCATTCAGGATAGGAGAAGACATAAAGAGTTTTCCAGACAAAGTTAAAGGATGTCATGACCAGCAATCCATCCCTACAAAAAAAATGTTGCAGGGGAAGTTTTGAGTGGAAATGAAAGACTATTAAGAAGGAATAATAAAAGTAGGAAGTACAAAATAGTAAAAATAGGTATACCTATAAAAATCAGTCAGAGAATTCATTAATTTGAAGGATGCAAATATGACAATATAAGCACAAAAATAACAGGGAGAAGAGTAAACAATTAATGCTTTTAGAATGGGTTCAAACTTAAGTGATCACCAACTTAATGTAGACTCCTATAAGAATAAAATATTATATATAAACCTAATGGCAATCACCAATCATAAAAACAGTAATATATACTAGATACACAAAAAATAAAGAAAAGGAATCTTATTATATCACTAAAGAAAGCCAGCAAAGTGTGAAAGAAGAGTGTAAGAAATGAACAGAGAAAAACTACAAAAACAGCCATAAAACAAGTAACAAAATGGCAATAAGTGCGTACCTATCATTTTGAACATAAAGGGGCTAAATGCTCCAATCAAAAGACATACAATGATGGAATCGATAAAAGAGCAAGACCCATCTTTTTATTGCCCAGAAGAGACTCACTTCAGACCTAAGGACACCTGTAAATTGAAAGGGAAGAGATGAAAAAGGGTTTATCAAACAAATGAAAGTGAAAAGAAAGTTGGAGTACCAATACTTGTTTCAGACACAACAGACTTGTAACAAAAGACAAAGAAGGCTACTACATAATGATAAAGAGAACAATTCAACAAGAAGATACAAAAATTGTAAAAATTTATGCACCTAACATGGGAGCACCCAAATACAAAAGGGAACTAATAAAAAAGAATAAAGGAATGAATCAAGAGTAATATAATAATAGTCAGGGGCTTAACATCCCATTTACACTAATGGACAGATCATCCAAATAGAAAATAAACAAGGAAACAGTGGCTTTGAATGACACATTGTACCACATGCATCTAACAGACACATTCATAACCTTCCATCCTAAAAGAGTAGGATATAGATTATCTTCAAATGCACATGGAATATTGTCCAGCACAGGTCACAGTTTAGGCCACAAACATGTCTCAACAAACTCAAAAAGATTGAATATCATAGTGTGCATGCTTTCCAACCACAACACCATGAAACTAGAAATCAAACACAAGGAATAATTCTCAAAAGAATACAAATTCACAAAGGTTAAATAATACTCTACAAAACAATGAGTGGGTCAACCAAGAAGTCAAAGAGGAGATAAAAAACACATCTAGATAAATGAGAATGAAAATATAACAGTCCATAATCTTTGGGATACAGCAAAAGTAGTTCTAAAAGGAAAGCTTATGGCAATCCAGGCCTACTTCAAGAAACAACAAGAATCTAAAATAAACAACCTAACTTAACAACTAAAGGAGTGGGGCGCCTGAGTGGCTCAGTCATGAAGCATCTGCCTGAGGCTCAGGTCATGATCCCAGAGTCCTGGGATTGAGCCTCACATCAGGCTCCCGGCTCAGTGGGGAGCCTGCTTCTCCCTCTCCCTCTGCAGCTCCACCTGCCTGTGTTCCCTTTCTTGCTATGTCTCTCTCTGCCAAATAAATAAATAAAATCTTAAATACACACACACACACACACACACACACACACACACATAAAGAAGTTAGAAAAAGAAGAGAAAATAAACTTAAAAACCAGCAGAAGGAAGGAGATAATAAAGATTAGGTCATTCATAAATGAAAGAATCTAAAAAACAACATGACAGATAAATAAAGAAAGGAGTTGGTTCTTTGAAAAGAGTAATGAAATTGATACATTGAGTCTTTAGCCAGACTCATCAATAAAAAGATGATGGGGGTGCTCAACAAAACCAAGATCAGAAATGAAACAGGAGAAATAACCAATACCACAGAAATACCAAGGATTATAAGAGAATTTATATGCCAACAAATTGGACAACCTAGAAGAAGTGGATAAATTCTTAGAAACACATAACCTCCCAAAACTAAATTAGGAAGAAATAGAAAATTTGAGAAGACCAATTATAAGCAATGAAATTAAATCAGTTATCAAAAAACTCCCAACAAAAGTACAGAATCAGATGGCTTCACAAGTTAATTCTACCAAACATTCAAAGAAAAGTTAGTGCCTCTTCTCAAACTATTAAAAAAAAAAAATAGAAAAGGAAGGAAATCTTCCAAATTCATTCTATGAGGTTGGCAGTACCCTGCTACCAACACCAGATAAAAACCCTCCAGAAAAAGAGAATTATAGGCCAACATCTCTGATGCACATAGATATACAAATCTTCACAAAGTATTAGCAAACTGAAATCAACAATACATTAAAAAAAACAATTCAGCATGACCAAATAGATTTATCCCTGGATTGCAAGAGTGGTTCAATACTCAGAAATCAATCAAAATAATACATCACATCACTAAGAGAAGAGATAAAAACCGTATAATCATAGGGATGTCTGGGGAGCATAGTTGGTTAAGTATCCAGCTCTTGGTTTCAGTGAAATCGAGCCCTATGTTGGGAATCCATGCTCAGCATGGAGTCTGCTTGAGATTCTCTCTTCCTCTGTGCCTCCTACTTGTGCTTTCTCTCTCTCTTTCTCTCCCTCTCTCTAAAAATAAATAAATCTTTTTAAAAAAACCCATATGATTATTTCATTAGAGACAAAAAAAATCTGACAAATTACAGCATCCATTCATGATAAAAACCATCAATAAAGCATGTTTAGAGAAACCGTACCTCAATACAATAAAGTCCTTTTACTAAATACCCACAGCAAACATCATTTTCAATGGTGAGAAATTGACAGCTTTTCACCTGAGATCAGGAATAAGACAAGAATGTTTACTCTCACCACTTTTATTTAACATAGTACATGATGTCTTACCCATAGAAATGAGACAAGTATAGGAAATAAAAGGCAAGTAAATTCATAAGGAAGAAATAAAACTCTCAGTATTTGCAGGTGGCATGATACTATATATAGGAAATCCTAAAGAATCTATCAAAAAACTACTAGAATTGATAAATGAATTCAAAAATGTCACAGGATACAAAATCAATATACAGAAATTTATTACATTTCTGTACACTAATAAGCATAATAAAGAGAAATTATGAAAGAAATCCCATTTATAAAAGCACCAAAAATAATAAAATACCTAGGAATAAATATTAACCAAACAGGTAAAAGACCTGTCTGAAAACTATAAAACATTAATGAAAGAAACTGCAGGTGACACAAACAAATAGAAATGTATTCCATGCTCATGGACTGAGAGAAAAATGTTAAAATGTCTGTATTACCCAAATCAATCCACATATTTAACGCAATCACTAAGCAAATACCAACAGCATTTTTCATAGAACTAGAGCAAATAATCCTAAAATTGGTATGGAACCACAAATGACTCCTGACTATTCACAGCAATCTGAAAGAAAAGAACAAAGCAGGAAGTATCATAATCACAGATTTCATGATATACTACAAAGCTGTAGCAATCAAAACAGTATAGTTCTGGCACAAAAACCAGACACATAAATCAGAGGGACAGAAGAGAAAGTTCAGAAACAAACTCATGATTATGTGGTCAAAAAATCTATGACAAAGGAAGTAAAAATATCCAATGGGGAAAAGACAGTCTCTTGAAAAAATGATGTTGGAAAACTGGACAGCTACATGCAAAAGAATGAAACTGAATCACTTTCTTACAACATACACAAAAATAAACTCAAAATGGATTAAAGACCTAAATATGAGACTTTGCACTTAACAATGGCCACAGCAACATTATTCTAGGTATGGCTCCTAAAGCAAAAGAAGCAAAAGGAAAAATAAACTATTGGGACTACATCAAAATAAAAAGCTTCTGGATTATGGACATTGGGGAGGGTATGTGCTTTGGTGAGTGCTGTGAAGTGTGTAAACCTGGTGATTCACAGACCTGTACCCCTGGGGATAAAAATATATGTTTATAAAAAATAAAAAAAATAAAAAAAAAAAAAGCTTCTGCACTGCAAAGGAAACAATCAACAACAAAAAAAGATACTCTACCAAATGGGAGAAGATATTTGTAAGTGATATATCCAATAAGGGGTTAGTATCCAAAATATAAAAAGCATTCATACAATTAAGTATCACAGAAAAAAATAAACACCCATATATCCCATTAAGCATGGTCAGATGACATGAACAGACATTTCTCCAAAGAAGATATGCAGTTGGCCAACAGACGCAAGAAAAAAATGTTCAACCTCACTAATCATCAGGGACATACAAATCAAAATCACAATGAGATACCACTTCACACCTGATGGAATGGCTAAAATGCAAAATACATGAAATAATTGTTGTTGAGGACTGGAGATAAAGGAACCTTATGCACTGTTGGAGGGAATGCAAACCAGTCGGGCCACAGTGGAAAACAGTGTGATAAAAACATTCATTCATTTGAAAAGACATATGCACCCATATATTCATTGCGGCATTATTTACAATAGCCCAGATATGGAAACAACCCAAATGTCTAACAATAGATGAATGGATAAAGAAGTGGTCTATGTAATGGAATATTATTCAGCCATTAAAAAGAATGAAACCTTGTTATGTGCAACAACATGGATTGATAATGAGGGTAGAAAGTTAAGTGAAGGAGGCGAGTCAGAAAAGGACAAATGCCGTATGATTGCACTTATATGTAGAGTTTAAGAAACAAAACAAAAAAAGAAAACAAAAAGCAAAAACGCATACTCTTAAATACAGAGAACAAACTGGTGGTCCCCTAAGGGAGGTAGTTGGGGGATAGGCGAAATAGTGGAAAGGGATTAAGAGTATATTTAAGGTGATGAGTACCGAGCATAGAATTGCTAAATGAATATATTATACACATGAAACTAATGTAACACTGTACACTAATCATACTAGAATGAAAAAGTTAGTTAATTAACTTAACAAAAGGTAATTGCTATATATGAACTCTAAAGAAGTGTCTAAGTAGAATGGTTTTCAAGAGAATATAAGACTCCATATTGACGTATTTAACTTAAACATTAATTTACCAGTATAGATTTACCGTTAATGTCTTGTTAATGTCCAGCATTGCTCTAGGTAGCAATAGTATAATAGTAAACGAAGTGAACAACTTCCCTGCCTACATGCTGCTTTCATTCTAGTGAGGGAAAGTGAGTAGTCAAAAATAGATGGAAAAATCCTATCATAGTTTTAAAGGTGATTATTATGGAGAAAAACAAATGGCTTAGTGCTAAGGCTTTTGTGAGGCTTACAATTAAATAAAGGGGCCAAGACAAGTGACTTCTGAGCAGACACTTGAAAGAAACTGAGAAAATTGAAACGATAAGTCATGTAGATAACTAGGTATACTAGTATACCTAGTAATATACTCCAGGCAGTGGAAGGAGCAAAAGTGAGGCCTCAAAGCAAAAACATGCTCGTTTTTGTAAAAATAAGGAAGTTAAGATGTCGAGCAGAATGAAAGATGAGTGGACCTTAGAAAATGAACTCGGGGAGACAACAGAAGCCATACATGCAGTAAAATGCAGTTAGATGTTGGACATTTTTGACAGTAGAGCTGACTTTTTTTTAAGAGACAGAGAGCACAAACCCCAAGAGCACGAGTGAGATGGGCAGAGGGAAAGGGAGAGAGAACCTCAAGCAGACTCCCTACTTGCAGGGCCCAATGCAGGGCTCGATCCCAGGACCTTGAGGTCATGACCTAAGCTGAAACCAGAGTCAGACACCCAACTGCCAGCACCACTCAGGTGCCCTGAGCTCATATGTTTAAAAGAAAGAGAGGAATCCATGGTTTGGGGCCTATATATTGGAAAGATGGACTTCCTATTAATTGATAGGAAAAGAACAAATGTGGACTAAATTTGAGGAGTTGATTTTCTGACAGATTGAATATAGGAGGTGGTGAACCAGCAAAGAATATGAAACTCAGTGGATACTTGCAAAACTAAAGAGAATTTAATCTAGAGTGAATTTCATTATATTCACTCCAGTGCATAAACAGTGTAAAAACTCATCAAAGTAGTATTTTCAAATTATTTACGTTTACCATTGAACTATTCAACACATCAGGAGACTGTAATATAAAATGATCTAGTCTATATAAACCAAACTTTGTTATTAATACACACCACAGAACACCCATATATTCCCTTGCAGTCAGGGTAGAAGCCCACATTATCTGAATATCAAGTTGGATGTCTGTGATGATTCAATAGACACTGGATGTAAGGATGTTTGTGTTTCTTAAACTCATAGACGGGATTATTCAATAATTTGAAAGTAAGTTTCAGACAAGATAATTCTTGTCTCTGAGGTGCTTCAGAGTGTATTTCCTTAAAATAAGGACAGTCTTCTACATAACTATAAAATCATGATCACAAACAAGATTTGTAACAATAATAAAGAAATATTATTCAGTACACTATATTTAAATCAGTTGCCCCCAAGTTATCCATTTGTTTATTACTTCAATCTAGGCTACTTTTGGACTTTAGTCCAAACAGCAACTCTGCCATTTAATGGCACTGAAATTTTTATAGTGCCCAGAAAAGTTGTCTTGTAGAATGTCTTGGATTTGTCTGATTATTTCCTCATAATTCTTCCCAAGCTTATATTCTGGTAAGAAGACTAGATAGGTAACATACTTCCCAAAGCATCCTATCAGGAGACATGATGCTGGTGTGTCCCATTACTGACAATAGTAAATGCCAATAACAAATGGTAAAGATAGCACCTGTCAGATTTTAGACTTTCAAAAGTATGTTTTCCCTTTCTATTTAAAACATTTATGGACTGACCCTCTCACAGATTGTGAATATTTTCTTAGCCAATGACTGTTCATGCAATGCTCCTAAAAAACATTTGATTGTAAATCATATTTTAAGTTGGTGGTTGCAGACAGTGATTTTCTAATTCTGTCATTCAAACTGTACTTAATTTTTTTCAATTTTTTTAAAGATTTTAATTTATTTATTTGACAGACAGAGATCACAATTAGGCAGAGAGAGTGGGGGGGAAGCAGGCTCCCTGCTGAGCAGAGCCCAATGTGGGGCTTGATCCAGGACCCTGAGATCATGACCTGAGCTGAAGGCAGAGGCTTAACCACTGAGCCACCCAAGTGCCCCTCAATCTATATTTATTAACCGGCATCTCTCTCCTCTCTCTTTGACTCTATCACTATAGACTTCTGTGTTATAATCCATTAACATCACAGTATTATTATTTATTCATACTCTGTTTGCCAGAAAGTTGAGCATGGAAGTCCCTTCTAACCAGCTCCTGCTCTCTCAACACCTCCCCATAACATCTCCAAGATTCATCTTGACATGGAACAAGCTATTCCCCAATGGGCCCAGAATCCTTGTAAGAGAGGGATTTGGCTTAGAAATCAAGACCTAAACTTGTCTACTAGATCTTGTACAGTGAATAATCAAGACTGAGACTTCTCACAGTAGGGCTCTGTGAGTAGAGCTAAGAACTAGAGTTCTAAGAAATTACAGGTTCATATTGATATCTCAACATCAAATCATACGTCATAGGATTCTTCCTCAGCTCTCCACATTGGGATCTGCCTTCTCCTATAGTAAAATATCACAAGATTCACTTATTCACTCTGTCTGTCTTAAAATATGCACAAAATAGTTCCACAATAACTCAAGGGTTACTTAGAAAAGTGTTACTTAATTCCTGAACATTGGATGATTTTTTTTCAGATATCATTTTGTTATCTCAAGAACCATAACCCGAGCTGCCTCTTTCTGAAAACAGGTGTTCTGTATTTTCCCAAAAGCAGTTGTTTAGGGTAAGAGATATCAGTTAGCATAGTCTTTCAATATGAATCTCTGGATTTAATATTTTAAATATTTTTGAATATGTAAACATCTACATATTTCAAAATTCAAAGCCGCAGAAAAAAGGAAACAGGTAAAAATCACTGTGATCCCTATTATATCTTTTTCCTAATTATCTCCCACTGGTTACCATTCTTATTAGCTTCTGATTTATCATTAGTTCCTGTTTTATTTTTTATAAAATTTAGCAAATAATGCACTTTTAAAAAAAACTCTGTCTTCTACACAAATTTCGCATACTTTGTAAGATCTCTGCATCTGTTCTGTTTAGTTAGCAATGGGTAGAGATAGTTTTCATTTCATTATTCTCTTTATCTTTCTCTCACTCTTCACGTTTGCATAATATCCCACTGCTGGTATGTGCCATAATTTATTCTACCAGTGCCTCTAGTATTTTGTTTATACAAATAATGTTCAGTGTGTCATTTGTGTTTGTGAAGAAGTATCTCCAAACACATTTCTAGAAGTGTGTTTTCTGGGTCCAAAGGTGAATGCAAAACCAGTTCTGTTATATTTTACCAAATTCCTTTCTATAGAGGTTGTATTATTTTGCAGTCCTACCACAGAAGTATGTCAGTGCCTATGCACTCACAGTATTTTAGGGACTCTTCCTCTATTTTATGGGAAAATAATTTATCATAAAATGCATTATATAACTCATTTAAAAGGACAAGCAAGCAAGAGGAGCCAGAAAATAATTGAAAAAGAAATGATGAAAATAAAAAAAAGAAATAAATGAAGTAGAGCACTAACAAGTATTAGAACATATGCCTCCTTTGTCACATGAATAGGCAAAGAGGTCTCTGTGTAAGCAGTGACCCTTAAACAGGAGGATGTAAAAATTCTGCTCTTAATAACACTACTCCTTCAAGTATACCAGAACTAAATTGTTTTCCATACAAGAATGTTAGAAGCAATGTTATATGAAATAGCCAAAAATCAAGAAACATCCAAAGTGTACATTACAATAAAAAATGTTTAAAATTTATACAATTTTATGCAGTACAGAAAATGAGTGGCCACATAGACACACGCAGAATGACATGATGAATCTTGGGAATGATACTTCAGTGTTGAAGGAAAAAACATCTAACTCAAAGACTGATAGCATAAAAACATTTTTATAAAACTGAAAACAAAGAAAATAAAATTATAGGATGCTTAGTGAAGTTTTCTCTCTCTCTCTCTAACTGTATCTCGGAAATAGTACATACGAAACCCAGAACAGTGGTCACCTTAAGGAGAGGTAAGACATTGTGAAGAAAATCAATAGTTTCTCTGACACAGATAACTACTGGGTTATTAAATTCTAGGGCAGCTTCTCTAGTAGGTTTTATTATGATGAATCGTAATTTTTATATCTAATATAATAGACACTGCTAGTGCTTTACCCACCTTTCTTCAAACCCTGCTCACTGTTTATGTTTCTTTTTAGACTTTTCTATCTTATTGATTATAAATGCTCTTAACTATACTGCTTTTAGACAATTGCCATTAGCCTGTTAGAATCACTTCAGCTCTATGCATAGAGAACCAGCAGTACCTGCACGTTCATGTTCCCCTGCGGTGCCCCTTACCTAATGAAGAGAAATCAGTGACAAGAGAAATAGTTCTATTGGACATTTCTTCCCTATCTCCTTTGCTACCTCTATTTCATATTCTTGTCCTTCATACTGGAACAGCTTAGGTTCTTAGTCTTCGGTCTTCTTTCAATTGTCATCTATGTTTTATCCTTCCATGAATACATACTCTCTCATGGTTATATGATCATGACTCTCAAAATTATATCTTTAGCTTAAAATTCTGTATCAAACTTCAGACTTGTATATCTGACTGCCTAATTAACACCTCCTCTTGGATGCTTAATAGGCCCTTCAAATTCAACAAATCTCACAGTGTGAACCTAACATTCCTCATAAACTTATTTTCTTACAAAGTATCTATTTCAGTATATTCTCCCAGCTTCCTGGGCCAAACCATCAGAAGGTTTTGGCACTTCTCCAGCAGGAAAGGGTAACTCACTAAACCAGCGTGGTTCAAACCCTACACATTCCAAAGAAGCATGTGTCTTTAGGACTAGCCCTTCTGGGAGATGAATTCTGAGCTCTTAGATATTCTACTTGGTAAGACTATTTTTGTATGCTTGAGACCTTGGGCCATTGCTTTACCAGTCAGACCAGATAAGTCTGGCCTAACAATGTAAATTACGGTATATTAGAGTTCTGCAGAGAGACAGATTCAATAAGATCTATAAATATATGTAAGGGGAGACTTATTCCAGGAATTTACTGACATGGTTAAGGAGTCTCAGAAGTCCAATGATCTGCTGCTGTAATCCAGAGAACCAGGAGAGCCAGTGGTGTAATTTGGTCCAAGTCTAAGGGCCTGAGAACCAGGAGACTGATGGTGAAGTTCCAGACTGAGTCCAAAAGCCTGAGAACCATGAACGCTGATGTCTGAAAGCAGGAGATGAATGTTTCAGCTCAAGCAGAGACAATAAATTTTCCTTCTTCCCTCTTTTTGTTCCATTTAGGCCCTCAACAGATTAGAAGATGCCAACTGGCATTAGTGATGGTAATCTTCTTTATAAATGCTGATCTCTTCAGAGGCACTGTCAGAGACACATCCAGAAATGTTCGCAAGGCAAATATCATGGATTGAAAGACTCAATATTATAAAACCATCAATTCTTCTCAAATTGATCCATATGGCAAATGCAATCTCAATCAAAATCAAAGACCAAGAAGAACTAACATGATCTTGAAAAAGAGTGGTAGGCAATTAACTTATTACAAAGCTACAGGAGGACAGACATGAATAGAGAAACAGACCAAAGATACAGATCAACAAAGAGACTCATATTTATATGGATATATCTAAAGAGAAATGATTGTCAGCTGAATAAATGCTGATTGAGTATACCTATAAATAAAATGTGTTTTTGCCTACTCCTCACACTATACACAGAATTTGATTCCAGGTGAATTATAATCTAAATATGAGAGACAAAACAATAGATATTCTACAAACTATCATAGGAGAAAGTCTTCTTGATCTAAGGCAAGTGAGGTAGTTTTGATTTTTTTAAAAAAGATTTTATTTGTTTATTTGACAGACAGAGATGACAAGTAGGCAGAAAGGCAGGCAGAGAGAGAGGGGGAAGCAGGCTCCCTGCCAAGCAGAGGGCCCAACGTGGGATCTGATCCCAGGATCCCGAGATCATGACCTGAGCTGAAGGCAGAGGCTTAACCCACCGAGCCACCCGGACACCCCTGTTTTAAATAAGAAAAGTAGTTATAACTGGTAAAGAATTAAACTTAGCAACGCCAAGCCATCAAAAACTGCCATTTATAGAATGAAAAGTCAAACTTAATAGAAAAAATAGGCCTGGGCTTGAACAGAGAATATTCAAATGAGCAATAAATATAGAGTTTGGAGAGGATGTGGAAGTGACACTTACATACTACTGCTGAGAAGGTAAACTTGTTCTGTGATTTGGAAAACTATTGAGCAGTATCTGCTAATGTCTACTGAACACAAACTTATTCCATGTCCTGGCTAGTGATGGGCATATCTATGGGAAAGCATTCTAGGTGCAGGAAATGCAAGTCCGAACTCCTCAAGACACTTGAATAACTGATGCATCTGACCAACAAAAAGAGGCTAGTGTGTCTCCTTTATTCTCCTGTATTCTCTTTCAACCCTGTGCATTGTAATTCTCATCTGTCTCCTTGCTTTTCATTAGGAGATCTCTTACTTTATTAGTGGTGTAAATCTTTGCAATGGCCCCAAGCAATTAAAGCATGGCATCTTCTGCCCGGGTTTATATTTCTTTAAGTGTTTTTTGGTGGGGCATTAGTTCTACAAATGATCACCAAACCAAAACCCAAACCAAACCAAAACAGATCTCACAATCGTATACGGAAACTTTGCTTACTATACCTCCTACCTGAAGAAATCACACTATACTTTAGCATATTAAAATAGTTTTAAAAGCATATTAAAATATAAAAATATGTGAAAGCATATAAAAATGTAAAATAGAGAAGTTTCAGATTGAGTTCTATGAGTTAAAACTATTGCCATTATAATTTTCCAGGTATTTCCCACACTGATTTGACCCTGGAACTGTTTTACTTTTTGTTCATTAACATTTCGAGAAAGCCAGTGCTCTGCCGTATACTTGGAGAAATTAGGAAAACACTGATACACTGATAAACAAGTCTTGCTGTTAATAGTTCTGCTAGGGCAAGGCAGAATAAAGGTCAAAGGCATAGGTAAGAAGTAGTTGGTAATGGGATAAGGAGTCCAGAGGAACCCTCCTGTCGTCCTGTTCCCTTGGCAAGGTTTTGGATAAGAGCCATGGCTTCAAAGGGGGGAAATGGGTTAATGAAGCAGAGTGAGAAAATAAATAAAATGCAACACAGTGTCAAGATTCCCACAGAACCAGTTCTAAAAGTCCTGTTGCTTTCAAAGACCATAAAAGAGTCTAAATTCAAAATGAAAGTGAATTGAGGCACATTCCACTGGGACAACACCAAGAGCTTAGTATCATCTCCTGCAGTCCTTGCCTAACACAGAGAGAGGGCAGATTTTCTTTATAGCCATAATAAAACATAAAAGGAAGGATGAAAAGGAGTGGGAGAATCACTAGCAATTATCCTCATAGCTGAGTATTTGTTGTGTGGCTGAAAGGGCATTTGGTGGTCTGATAAATGACTCCTACATTTCCCCTTTTCTCATAATGTGACTTTGAAATTGCTCCCACATTTCACAAGTGTTCCCATATATTTTCAAGTCCAATATTGCCTTTTCTGAGATGTGATTCTGGTTACATTCAGGATCCATGCTTTCCTAGAAGATTAAGCACCCTTAATAGCAAGTTTTGTTACTAGAAAAAAAAAAAATCTTTTTTACTCAGCATTACACAAACAAGTCATATCTAATTCTCTGAAGTGAAGTGCCATAAAAGATATATACATATACATTCTTTCAGCTAAATTGGTGCCATAAAGCTGTATTGCAAATATGAGTAATGCTTTTCTGGGAGATGTTTAGAGCCATACGGTACAGTTCAGAGATGTTTTGGTTTCCTCTACCTTTGCAGGATAAGGCATTAAAAGAAATCATTACAATGTATTATTGAAGATAAAATTGTTGGGTTATGGCATTTTTAATATGGTGAGCCTAGGCCAAATATTGAAGCTAGCATTTATTTCATTGCTTCTGACATCTGTTGTTTAAAGGCTCTCAGAAATGAAAAACTCCAGTGAAGGCCATATCAAAGTTCATTCATATAATCTCTATAAAATAAAATCCCAATAAAAATTTATATCACCCATGTAATGAGAAGACAGGAAATGGAATTATACTTGGAGACATTTTTAAATGGTCAATCAGGTATAATTTAACTATTGTGTGATTATCTTTACATGAGTAGAGATAACAGGATGTGTTTTCAAGAAGTGTCCCATGGATGCCTTTTTTATTCTACAGAGAACTGGAAGTTATTACAATATCCCACACTACACTGATTATAGTAAAACAATTCAATAATATAGCTAAAATGTTATCTGGGGTCTATAAAAATATATTAAGTCTCCCTCTATCTTCCTGTGGTTCAATGGCTCTTTAAAATCTCCACATGCTCGAATATATACATGATAAGGAAAATACCTATTATTAAAATTCTGTGGAGAACTGCTGCTACAATCTTATTATATGCTGGATGGATATTATGTTGAATTGTATTGAAAGTTAAGTTTGGAGACAAAAACAATAAACTTCTTTTGACTTTTCTCATAATTTGTATAACTACATATGTGAATAAAACTAACCTCTTCAGTTCCTCAACAGTAAGTAGAAATCATGCTCCGGTCACATGGATGCTTTGTTAAAATTTTCCACCAAACAACTTGAGGAAAATATACACACATACATATGTATATTCTATATAATAAAGATTTAACTAAATATGTATAAATATGCATAGACTATGCAAATAAATGCTAATCAACATCTGTCCACTAAAATTTTAGGGGTAAAAAAGGTGTTTTACAGCTTGCCGCCAATCAAACTTACTGCATATTTATCTATCAAACAGGTAACTTCTTATCTTTCCAGTAAGGAGAACTTCTCCTAGATACCTGCACTGTAACATCAGTATCTCCTCAGGAACCACGCACTGTTTTATGTCTGTTCTTTCCAGACAATCTTATCCACTATTTTGACAAAACAGTAATGTCTCCAACATTTTCTAACTAAATATTTACGATGAAATCCAAACACCACTTGCCCAAATTCACTGGACAAGTCCCTCCCCACTTTGTTTGTCCTACAAACACATCAAATCCGATTTCCTACAATTGAAACTATTAAAGCCATCAGTGTTTGTGGGTCATCAAAGCGTATTCGTGGGTCAGACAATTGGGCTAGGGAAAGTCATCTTGCCCTGTCTTCTAAGGGGAAGGTGGACCCTTTTGTGACTTCAAGTGACTCATTAGAATATACTCATATTAGAAGCATTTGTTTCTAAAGCTGTGTTACCCGATAAAGTAAATAGAAGACAGGATTCCCAGTTAATAGTTGAGAGTTGATAAACTATGAAGATACATACATACACACACACATACACTAACATATAGTAAATATGTCTCATATAATATTTGAAACATACTTATAACAGATGGATACAGCAGAAACAAAGACTGAAGACATTTGTTTTCTTTGTTGGGGTTGGGGCTATAAATAGTGTTAGCTACATTTAGAATCCTTTGTATAGATTTTTTGTACTTTATATAACTATATATTTCCTAAGTTTTACTGATTAGTGTTTGATAATAGTTTTGGATAATGACCATATTTTACATCTGAAGATCATGTTTGATTACTCAGAGAGAAATATTATCCCACTTTTTGAATATGTTCCTCTTTCTGGCTCATCCAGAAAGTGAGGAGCTCAAGTATCTCTAGCACATTTTAATTTAACCTCATTCCACTGCATGGGCATGGGTATTTCTTAAAGAGGAAGCAAATAATGTTTTAAAAAGTCTCAGTACTGACATTCAATTCTCTACACCTAACTTTTAAAAAATGTAACATTTCTAAAATAAATTCAGCATCCATTCTATTTCCTTTTGGCTTTCCTATGTTCTGAATTTGCTCCCATCTCTGCAACATTTAGCACGCAGGTCACTATGCTTGCCTGTTAGCACAGACTGCCTACTCCAGTATCTGAACAAGTTCAGCTGCTCCAATGACACACACTTCCAACGTTCTAGCCTCTGATACTCTCATCTCCGAATGCTTACCACACTTCCAGTATCATCCACCCGCATTCACGTCTGAGTCTACGTCAGCACCGATCTTTAGTTGTTTTCACTGTGGAATTTTACTTGCACAAATAGTCTACAAGATCACGCAGGGGAAGCTAGCTTACTACTTATTATACACCACCACACATGGCACAGTGAACGCCCATGAATTCTCGATGAATGAGCTACCTATTCACCTCTTGTAAACTTCTGAAATAAAAGTAGTTAGGAGTAATGTTTGTTTGAGATGATATTTACAAACATGTAGTAGGCATAAATTAAATGGTGACGCACATGAACCACTGCTGCCCTTGTAACTTTTCAGTGATTCTGTCATATTGCTCAATGGAAGCATAATGACCCTGATTTTAGGAAATTTCTGAAATGGAAAAAAAAAAATAGAAACATGCTTATAATTCTACTCTTCCCCTGTAGTCTATGTAAAGCAAGTAATCAACTTCCTTTTTTCCTCTGAACATGCAATATTAAAACCTAAGTTTATGTAAAATTTTGAACCTAGGCTTTTTTTTTCACATGGGATTATACTGTAAGCATTTTTTCCATTTTATTAAATTAGATGCATGAGGTTGGATAATCGTGTACTGATCTTTAATAAAGATAAACAGCTATTATATATAAGATTTTTGAACATGTAGCTATGGCTACAATTTGAATAATTCCTTATTAGAATTAGCAATACATGGTCAAAGTTATGCTTTATTTAAATCCTCTGATGCAAATTTACAAATTTATTTCCAGAAGGTTTGTGGCAATTATACTCTCATTAGCAGTCCATTTTAACACATTCTGATAAATATTATTTTTGTTCATTGTTTACCAATTTTATATGTGAAACAGCATGTTATTTTTGTTCAACTTGTCTTATTATATTTTAAAGTAAATGTACATTTACATGTTTTACTCTTACTTCAATGTAGAGGTCTTTACAAGTTGATTTTACTCTTCGGTTGTTCTTAGTGTTGCAAATAATTTTCTTATTTGGCATTAACCTTCAGAGCATAGCACGGTGGTGAACAGACAATGATCTTCCTGTGTACTGATCATTTGCACATATAAATTGATTTCTTTGTGTCCATGTTTTTTCATATGTAAAAGGAGGATAATAGTAATACCTATTCCATAAGGATTTTTAAGGATAAATAAGTTAGTATATGTACACAGTATCTTACGGTTATGCCTGGCATATTCTAGTTTCCAATAAATGTTACCTATTATCAGGCACAGAATTTTTTAAAGCTTTCACTGAGATATAGTTCATTATATCATATACTTAGCTCAAGTGTTCAAAAGTCCATGACTTAGAGTATTTTTACAATGTTGTTCAACCATTACCATAATCAATTTCAGTCAGGATTAGAATCAATTAGAGTATCTTCACTATTCCAAAAAGAAACCGTGCAACTCTTAGCCATAATTCCCTGACCCCATTCAGCCCTTAATAACCAATAATTTACTTTTCATCCCTACGAATTTGCCTGTTATGGACATTTGATTTAAACAGAACTGCACTCAGGGCTCCCGGGTGACTCAGTCAGTGAAGCATCTGTCTTTTGGCTCAGGTCATGATCTCATGGTCCTGGGATTAAGCCCCACGTTGGGCTCCCTGCTCAGAAGGGCAGAAGGGAATCTGTTTCTCTTCCCTCTGCTCCCCCTCCCACTTGTGTTCTTTCTCTCAAATAATAAAATCTTAAAAAAAAAAAATAAATGCAACTGCAGTTCCAACAATCTGCAAGTTTTTTTGTCTGGTTTCTTTCACTTGGCATGTGTTTTCAAGGGCTATTCATTTTTGGGATGTATCCCTCCTTAATCACTCTTTCTATTTCAATAATATTCCATTGTATCAATAGACTACATTTTGTTTAGTTGTCAGTTAATGGACATTTGATTGTTTCCCACTTTTTGGCTACTATTCATGACTCTACTATAAACTTTAACACACATTTTTATGGGAGCGTGTTTTCATTTCTCTGGACTATAGACCGAGGAGTGGAATTGCTAAGTGATATGGTAGCTGTAAATTTAATCTTTTAAGGAACCACAAGAGAGTTAACCAGAACCACTGCACCATTACATAGTCACATCAGCAATGTAAGAGGGTTCCAATGTCTCTCGTAATTGTCAATGTCTGTTATTATCTGTCACTTTTTTCATAGCTATCCTAGTGGATACAAAGTGGTAGGTATCTCATAGTGGTTTTGTATTCCCCTTGAGGCTAGGGATGTTAAACATCTTTTCATATATTTTCTGTCTACTATACATCTTTAGAGAAGTTAAGATTCATACCCTTTGCCTATATTGTAGTTGGACTACTTTTTTTTTTTATTATTAAGAGTTCTTTTTAGAATTTAGATCCAAGTCCTTTATCAAAGACAAGATTTGCAAATCTCTTTGCCCATTCTGGAGGTTGTCAAAGGGCTATTCTTTGCGGCATAAGCATTTTCAACTTCGATGATGTCCAGTTTGTCTTTTTTCCCTTTTATTCCTAGTGTTTCAGTGTCATAGCTAAGAAGTCATTGCCTAATCCAAGGTCACAGATTTAAACCATGTTTTATTTTAGAAGTTTGATAGTTTTAACTCCTTATATTAGGTTTTTGATTCACATAAATTTTGTAGATGGTGTGAGATTGTGTGAGATGGTGTTTTGGTGTCATAGCTAAGGAATCATTGCCTAATTCAATGTCACAGATTTAAACCATGTTTTATTTTAGAAGTTTGATAGTTTTAA
>NC_081562.1:116676354-116682235 GCF_022355385.1 Mustela nigripes | reverse complement strand
TTCCTTATACTTTAGGTTTTGGATTAATAAAAATTTTATAGATGGTATTAGATAGATCGTGTGAGATAGATTGATTCATGTAAATTTTGTAGATGATGTGAGATAGTGCAAGGTCTAAATAATTCTTTTACATGTGAACATTCAGTTGTCCCTATACTGTTGGTTGAAAAAACTATTCATTCTCTATTGAATGGCCCTGTCAGTCTTGTCAAAATTTAGGTGAATTTATTTCTATACTCTCAAATTCTGCTGATCTATATAATAGTCCTTATGCAGGTAATGCAATGATTACAGTAGCTTTTTAGCACCATTTGACATTGGGAATTATGTCTCCTTCAACTTAATGCTTCTTTTAATAAGTTGTTTGTGTCTTCTGGGTTCCTTGATATACTTCATGAAGTTTAGGAATGGCTTATCAGTTAATGCAAAGAACACAGATTTTGATGGGGTTTGTGGTGACACTGTACATCAGTTTGCAGAGTTTTGGGTTTTTTTAAGATTTTAATTTTTTGTTTATTTGAGAGAGAGAGAGAAAGACAGTGAGAGAAGGAACATAACCAAGGGGTGTGTGAGAGGGAGAAGCAGGCTTCCCACTGAGCAGGGAGCCCAATGCTGGGCTCAATCCCAGGTCCCTGGGAACATGGCTTGAGCTGAAGGCAGATGCTTAACTGACTAAGCCACCCAGGCATCCCCAATTTGCAGAGTTCTATCTTAAGTCTTCTGATCAAAGAATAGGTGATGTCTTTCCGTTAATTTGGATCTTTAATTTCTATCAGCAGAGTTTTTCAGTTTTCAGAGTTGTCCAGTACAATGTTGTCCAACTACAAATTGTAATGATTTAGTACAATTTTGAATAGAGTGTCAAGAGCAGATATTCTTGCCATGTTACTCATCTTAGGGAGAATATTTTCAGTCTTTCTCCACCAAGTATAATGTTGGCTATGGGTTTTTAGATGTCCTTTATTATGCCAAACTTTTCCCTTCTATGCCGATTTTTTTTATTATGAAGGATTATTACATTTTGCGAAATTCTTTACTAATGTCCACAGAGATGGTCATGTGATCTTTGTCCTTTTTTCTGTTGATATGATGTATTACATTAAATGATTCTTGGATATTAAACCAGCCTTGCATTCATGGGATAAATAGCACTTGGTGATAGTGTATAATTCTCTGCAAGTGCTGGTAGATTGTTTGTTCATAGTTTAGTCAGGATTCTGTGACTAAATTTATAATATATATTGCTCTATAGTTTTATTTTCTTAATGTCTTAACTGGTTTGATACCAGGGTACTACTGGTCTGAGATAATAAGTTGGTATGGGTTTGCTCCTCTACTTTTTGTAGAATTTGTGAAGAATTGATATTTAGTCTCATTAAATGTTTGACAGCATTCACCAATAAAGCCTTCTGGTCCTGGATACTACTTTTGGGGAATATTTTTAATTATTAACTCTTTTTACTTGTTATAGGCTGCTATGGAATGAAATGTATTCACTTTTAAATTCCTGTCTTGAAGCCCTAACCACCAATGTGCCTATCTACTTGGAGGTAGAGACTACCAGGAGGTAAATGAGGTTAAATGACATCCTAATGATGGGACCTTGATATAATAGTTTGTGTCCTTCTAAGAAGGTATCAGGGAGCTCTCACTCTTTCTCAATTCCCTGCATGACCAAGAGGTCATACAAGCACACAATTGAGATGATAGCAGCCTATAAGCCAGGAAGAGGTCTCACCCCAAACCAACCATAACAGCATCCTAATCTCAGACTTCAAGACTCCAAAACTGTGAGAAAATAAATGTTTGTTGTTTAAGCCAATCAGTCTATGATATTTTCTTACAGCAGCTCAAGCAGACTAAGAGACTTATGCTTTTCCCTTTCTTCTCAATTCAGTTTCACCAGTTTCTTTTATGAATTTATTCATTTCATCCAAGTAACCTAATTTGTTTACACATTGTATTCCCCTATAATTTCCCCCTTTATAAAAAAATAATTTCTGTAATACTGGTGGCATATCCTTTCTTTCATCCTGATTTTAGTAATTTGAATCCTCTATTTCTTGGTCTATCTAATGTTTTGCCAATTTTGTTGATCTTTGAATTTTGGTTTGTTGATTTTTCTGTTTTTTTTTTTCTATTGTTAGTATCATTTATTTCCTCCTTACAATTGTTATTTACTTCCATTTGCTTTATTTGAACTTTCATTTCCTCAAGACTTAAGATGGGAGGTCAAGTTGTTGATTTGAGAGTCTTTTTTAAAATGTCTTTATATCTATAAAATTCCCTGTTAGCCCTGCTCAACTTGCATACCATTCATTTTGGTATAAAATGCTTTCATTTTCTTTAATCTCAAAGCATTTTAAAATTTCTTAAGTTCCTCTTTGTTCGCTGGCTATCTAATGTCATTCCACATATTTGTGGGTTTCACAAATTGCATTCTGGTGTGAATTTCTAATTTCATTCCATTATGATCAGGAAACACTGTTTAAACCCATTTAAACTTGTTCAGGTTTGTCTTATGACCTAACATATAGTTTATCCTAGAAAGTGTTTCATGTGCACTTGAGAAGAATGTTTATTCTTCCTGAATTTGGTAGACGGCACACAGATGTCTATTAGGTCTCCTATTGTGCAAGTCTTTGATTTCTTTGCTGATATTCTGCTTTTTTTTAGCCATTATTAAAAGTGGGGTATTAAAATTTCCAAATAGTATTGCTGAATTCTCTACTTATTCTTTGAATTCTGCCAACATCTGCTTTGCATATCCTGAGGCTCTGTTGTTAGGTGCATATATGTTTCTATTATATCCTTATGAGGGACTGATTCATCATTATAAATGTCTTTATTAGAAGTTTTTGATCAAAAGTCTATTTTATTTGATATTAGTAAAATACTGCAGCTTTCTTGTGATGTTTACATATTATATTTTCATCTATCCTTTTACTTTTCACCTGTGTCTCTGTATCTCAAATACATATCCCATAGACAGTTTTTAGTGGAATCTTGAATGATTTTATCCATTCTAACAATCTTTGACTTTCGATTTGTTGTTCAATCAGTTTCCACTTAGTGTTATATGGTTGCATTTACATTTGCCATTTTTTTTTGTAATCTACATGTGTTACATGATTTTTCTTCCTTTTATTTTTCCTTTCCTGCTTTTGTTTGCATTAAGTGAATATTTTCTAGCACAATTTAATTCCTTTAAAGATTTTTTCCCATCATATTTTTGAGGTTTTTTTTTTTTTTTCGTGGTTGCTCTAGGGCTTATCATATATATTGTCAAAAATAGATTCCAGAATTATACTAATTCTGATCAGGTATAGAAATATTACTTCTATTATGCTGTAATCCATCTTCCATATTCTGTACATTTTATTTATACTTACAAAGATACATGTGTACATACATATATGTACATACCATAAAGATGTTAATTTACATATATGTATGTTAATTTATATAATTAATGTCACTTTATATAATTTATGGTTATTAAAGAAACAGAAAGAAAAGAGAGCAAGTATGTTTTTAGAGTTTGTTATACCTCCCTTCTTGGTTAACATTTCTAGATCTCTCCATTTGTTTCTGTGGATTCCAATTAAATCTGGTATTATTTCCTTCATTACAGGTTTTTTCCTACTCACCTCCTTTATATTATTACTTTAAAATATACTATATTTCTATATGTTATAGGCTTGAGGATACATTATTATAGATATTGTTTTACACTATTTCTTTTTAAATTAAGAGAAAAAGAAGAAATGTGCTTTTACACTGTCTTTCACAATTACATAATTATTTTTGCTGTTGCTCTTTATTTTCTTGTGCGGACTCAACTTTCCGTCTGTGCTCACTAGCTTCTCAGCCTGAAGAACATCCATTTCTTGTAAAGCAGGTCTGCGGGCAACAAATCTCTCCA
This sequence comes from Mustela nigripes, assembly GCF_022355385.1. NCBI lineage: Eukaryota > Metazoa > Chordata > Mammalia > Carnivora > Mustelidae > Mustela > Mustela nigripes. The sequence continues at coordinate 116,678,310 of NC_081562.1, read as the reverse complement.
TTTTGTTTATCCTGGAGTGCATTTTGTCTTTGTTTTTCAAAGACAGGTTCGTGGAAGAGAAGATTCTTCGTTGATAGTTCTTTGTGTTCTTTCAGTACTTTTTCATATGTCATCCTGTTTTCAGGATTCTTTTGTTTCTGCTAACAGTTAGCTGTTAATCTTACTAGGGTTCCCTAATCATTCAGAAGTCATTTTCTCTTGTTACTTTGAGGATTTACTTCCTGTCTTTGGTTTTCAACATTTATACAATGATGTCTATTTTTTTTATATTATTTATTTATTTATTTGACAGAGAGAAAGATCACAAGTAGGCAGAGAGGCAGGCAGAGAGAGAGGAAGGGAAGCAGGCTCCCTGCTGAGCAGAGAGCCTGATGTGGGGCTTGATCCAAGGACCCTGGGATCATGACCCGAGTTGAAGGCAGAGGTTTAACCCACTGAGCCACCCAGGTGCCCCAATGATGTCTATTTTTGAATCTTTGTTCATTTATCCTTCTTAGAATTTATTGAACTTCTGGGATGTATAGATTGTTGTTTTTTTTTTTTTTTTTTAACTTTGGGAAGTTTGCAGCCATTAATTTTTGAGTACTTTTTTTCTCCTTTATCTTTCCTTTCCTCTTCTTGTATTCTATTACACACATGCAGGTGTGCTTAGAACTCTCCCACATGTCTCTGCGGCTCTGTACTTTTCATCTGAACCTCATTATTCTGATGTATAATATCCACTGATCTCTCCTGAAGGCTTGTTAATTCTTTCTCCTGACAATTCACATTTATTTACTGATGAACCCCTCTAGTGAACACTTCATTTCAGTTGATGTACATTTCAATTCCAAAATTTCTATTTGGTTCTTTTAAAATAATTTCTATCTCTTTCCTGATATTTTCTTCCCAAGGTTACATTTCCATAGTACTGTCTCCTTGTGTCTATAATCATGATTTCTTTTTTTTTCTTTTAACATACTTATCATGACCACATTGAAATCTTCTGACATCTGGTCATTATTACCAACAGTTCTGCTATCTTTCTCTCTCTTTATTTTTCTCCAACATATAAATTATCTATTGTTTCATATCTCATATTTTTGTTGGAAAAGAAACATTATACATTATATATGATATATTGTAGCAATTCTCAGTATTTATGTCCTGTGCACACTCACCACCTCTCTGCTAGCTAAAACTGGCTATTTCTCCAAAGAGCCCTGTTTTCTCTTATAGGAGAATGGCTTCAGAAACCTATCTGGGTGATAGCTGTATGCTCATTGCTACTGGGGTGGTGTAGTTTCTAGACCCTCTTAGCTAACAGAACAAGGATATATATATATATATCCTACTGTCCCTGCAATTTTTCCTGCTCCAGAATGTCATCTGATTGAATTGCCTAGTATGTTCAGAACAGCTTATTCAACTTAACAATCTGCATTTAAGGTTCTTCATATATACACACACATATGTATGTATATAATATATATATATATATATATATATATATATATAAATCTATGTGTAATCCTCTATATCTATATTAAGTTGAATGTGAGTTCTTAACTGATTTGTCCAATTCTGATTACAACAGTCATTTTAGACTCCTTTCCTTGCATATGTATAAATTTCTACTTCAGTAGTGGGAAGGAAACTGGCTCTTACTTTTCACCATCCATTGTTTCATTGCTGAATTCCAGTATACATGTATAACCGTATCAGACTTTATTAACCTGTAACTCCTGGGATAACCTTAACAACTAAAGTATAGTGGGTTCTATGCAATTGTCTTTAGTTTTACAGACTCCTCTCATTTTGAAAATTACTTAGATGCCCTTCAACGGGCGAATGGATAAGGAAGATGTGGTCCATATACACTATGGAGTATTATGCCTCCATCAGAAAGGACGAATACCCAACTTTTGTAGCAACATGGATGGGACTGGAGGAGATTATGCTGAGTGAAATAAGTCA
>NC_081562.1:116579702-116676254 GCF_022355385.1 Mustela nigripes | reverse complement strand
AAGAAAGGACGAATACCCAACTTTTGTAGCAACATGGATGGGACTGGAGGAGATTATGCTGAGTGAAATAAGTCAAGCAGAGAGAGTCGATTATCATATGGTTTCACTTATTTGTGGAGCATAACAAATAGCATGGTGGACATGGGGAGTTAGGAGAAGGGATTTGGGGGAAATTGGAAGGGGAGGTGAACCATGAGAGACTATGGACTCAGAAAAACAATCTGAGGGGTTTTAAGTGGGTATTAGAGAGGGCACGGGTTGCATGGAGCACTGGGTGTGGTACAAAAACAATGAATACTGTCATGCTGAAAATAAATAAAAAATAAATTTTAAAAAATTACTTAGATCAGCACCTTTCCCCTAACTCCATCAGTGAGGTTGTTTCTACATTTCTAATACCATTAGATTCTCTTGTCACAGTCTGTATTCCTTCCCGAGATCCCCTGACCTAAATGATTTTTTTTTTTTTTTTTTGGCTCATATACATTAAGTTTACTCTTTGCTCTGTAAAGTTCTATGGGTATTGGTAAATGCATATTGTCATGTATCCACCATCAGAGTATCATAAAAAATAGTTTCATCACCTTAAAACTCCCTGTGCTTTACCTACTCATCTCTCCCAAATCTCTAGCAACTAGCAGTCATTTTACTGTCCCTGCAATTTTTCCTGCTCCAGAATGTCATCTGATTGAATTGCCTAGTATGTTCAGAACAGCTTATTCAACTTAACAATCTGCATTTAAGGTTCTTCATGTCTTTTCATGCCTTCATAGTTCACTTCATTTTTCCTGAATACTATGCTAATGTATGAATGCACTACTATTTATTTATCCACTTTTTTAGTAAAAAACATCTTGGTTGTTCCAGGTTTGATGATTATGAATGCAGCTGTTATAAAATCATACATGGATTTTATTTATTTTTTTTTTTTTTGGTCAACACAAGTTTTCACATTAATTGGGTAAATACCTAGGTACACAACTGCAGCTTTCTATGGTGAAACAAAAACAAAAACAAAAACAAACCAAACTCTTTTCAAAGTGGCTATACTGCTGTGCATTCTCATCAATAATGAATAAGAGTCTCTACTTCACTGCATCATCATCAGCATAATGTACTGTCAGGTGTTTTGTTTTCTTTGTTTTTAGAAAATCTATATAAAGGTTATCTCATTATTGCTTAAATTTGCAACTTACTATTAACTGATAATACTGAGCATCTTTTCCTATGTTTACTTACCACCTGTTTCTCTTGTTTGGCAAGATATTTATTCAGTTCTTTAGCTCATTTTGTAACTGGGTGGTTTGTTTTGTTACTGTTGAGCTTAAAGTATTCTTTGTGCATCTTGCACATAGATCCTTCATTATAATATGTGTTTTGTAAATATTTTCTCCTAGACTTCTGTCTTTTTATGCTTTTAATTTTGATCAAGTTTTGTTCATCAGAATCTTTTTCTCTCATGGGTCATACTTTCAGTTTTGTATTTAAAAATTTTTATCACCAGGGGCACTTGGGTGGCTCAGTGGGTTAAGCCTCTGCCTTCGGCTCAGGTCATGATCTCAGGGTTCTGGATGAGCCCTGCGTCAGGCTCTCTGCTCAGCAGGGAGCCTGCTTCATCCTCTCTCTCTGCCTGCCTGTCTGCCTACTTGTGATATCTGTCAAATAAATAAATAAAATCTTAAAAAAAGAATTATCACTAACCACAAGACCAACTACATTTTCTTCTTAAATTATCTTATATTTTGTAGTTTTACATTTTACATTTAGATCTATATTCTGAGCTATATTTGTGAAATATGTAAGTTCAGTGCCTAGATGATTTTCTTTTACACAAATGTCCAAATTTCCCAGCAACATTTTTTTTAAAGATTTTATTTATTTGACAGAGATCACAAGTAGGCAGAGAGGCAGGCAGAGAGAGAGGGAGGAAGCAGGCTCTATGCTGAGGAGAGAGCCCGATGCAGGGCTCGATCCCAGGACCCCAGGATCATGACCTGAGCCGAAGGAAGAGGCTTAACCCACTGAGCCACCCAGGCGCCCCCACCCAGCAAAATTTTTTGAAATCCTATCCTCTTTCCATTGAATTGCCTCTGTTTCTTTGTCAAAGTTCAGTTGACTATGTTTATGTAGACCTATTTCTGGGCTTTCAGTTCTGTTCCATTGATCTATGAGTTTATTATCAATACCATGCTGTATTGATTACATGTTGTCTTGACTATACAGCTTTATAATAAGTCTTAAAGTTGAGTCGTGTGTCTTCTAACTTTGCTATTCCTCAGTATATTATTGGTTACTGTGGGTATTTTTTCCCATGCATATAAGTTTTAGAATCAGTTTGCAAATATTTACAAAATGACCTGCTAGGTTTTTTGTTTTTGTTTTGTTTTTTGGTATTGCATTTAATCTATAGATCAAGTTAGAAAGAAGTGACATGTTAACAATATTGAATATTCCTATCCATCAACACAGAATATCTCTTGAAATATTTACTTATATCTTTTACTTTTTTCAACACAGTATTGGGAGTTTTCTGTATAAGCATCATTAGAAAGACTCAGGATTCTGAAAAGCTATTACAATCGTGGTTATTGTTTATTACAGCGAAAGGATACTCATTAGCTAAGGAAAAAAGGCATAGTGAGTGTAATTTATTAAAAACTAGGCCCAAGCTTCCAGGTGTGTTCTCTTAGTGGAGTCATAGAATACACTTAATTTTCCCAGCAACAGTGTGTGACAACTTGTGCAAAGCGCTGTCAACCAAGAAAATGTAGGCAAGTACAGGGTCCAATATTTTAACGGAGGTAAGTCACATATGCATTTAGTACTTAGAAGACTGGCTTTAGTTGCACAGGCAACAACTCTTCAGAGCAAAATATGTGTTCACCACTTCTCATGTTGGTTAGCATAAATTATATGACTGATTTGGTAGCATTTGGTCCAAGGCCTCAGGCATACAAAAATGGGTATTAAATGCATTTTTAAAACGATAATGATAATAAACTATGTTATCAAACAAGTGTAGCACAGCCCCATATTTCAGTCACAGAAAAACACTCTTACCAGGCAAACAGTCCAGAATTATCCAGGGTCCAGAAAATCGCTAATCCTGAGGATAGCATTTTAACACAAAGTGGAGAATTTCAGCAGTGTAGGCCTATGAGTTACCCCTTCCTTGCACACTGGTATAGGGAAGCATTGGTTTTTGAGTATTAACTTTGTATTGAGCCACATTGCTCTAATGGTTTATTAGGTCCAGGACTTTAAATTTTCTACACAGACATCTGTGAGCAAAGAACATTTTTTTAAATTTTTTTTTTATAAACATATATTTTTATCCCCAGGGGTACAGGTCTGTGAATCACCAGGTTTACACACTTCACAGCACTCACCAAAGCACATACCCTCCCCAATGTCCATAATACCACCCCCTTCTCCCAAACCCCCTCCCCCCAGCAACCCTCAGTCTGTTTTGTGAGATTAAGAGTCACTTATGGTTTGTCTCCCTCCCAATCCCATCTTGTTTCATTTATTCTTCTTCTACCCACTTAAGCCTCCATGTTGCATCACCACTTCCTCATATCAGGGAGATCATATGATAGTTGTCTTTCTCCGCTTGACTTATTTCGCTAAGCATGATACGCTCTAGTTCCATCCATGTTGTCGCAAATGGCAAGATTTCATTTCTTTTGATGGCTGCATAGTATTCCATTGTGTATATATACCACATCTTCTTGATCCATTCATCTGTTGATGGACATCTAGGTTCTTTCCATAGTTTGGCTATTGTGGACATCGTTGCTATAAACATTCTGGTGCACGTGCCCCTTTGGATCACTACGTTTGTATCTTTAGGGTAAATACCCAGTAGTGCAATTGCTGGGTCATAGGGCAGTTCTATTTTCAACATTTTGAGGAACCTCCATGCTGTTTTCCAGAGTGGCTGCACCAGCTTGCATTCCCACCAACAGTGTAAGAGGGTTCCCCTTTTTCCGCATCCTCGCCAGCATCTGTCATTTCCTGACTTGTTGATTTTAGCCATTCTGACTGGTGTGAGGTGATATCCATCTTTTTCAAAGAAATGGAACAAATAATTCTAAAATTTATATGGAACCAGAAAAGACCTCAAATAGCCCAAGGGATATTGAAAAAGAAAGCCAAAGTTGGTGGCATCACAATTCCGGACTTCAAGCTCTATTACAAAGCTGTCATCATCAAGATGGCATGGTACTGGCACAAAAACAGACACATAGATCAATGGAATAGAATAGAGAGCCCAGAAATAGACCCTCAACTCTATGGTCAACTAATCTTCGACAAAGCAGGAAAGAATGTCCAATGGAAAAAAGACAATCTCTTCAACAAATGATGCTGGGAAAATTGGACAGCCACATGCAGAAAAATGAAATTGGACCATTTCCTTACACCACACACGAAAATAGACTCAAAATGGATGAAGGACCTCAATGTGTGAAAGGAATCCATCAAAATCCTTGAGGAGAACACAGGCAGCAACCTCTTCGACCTCAGCCGCAGCAACATCTTCCTAGGAACATCGCCAAAGGCAAGGGAAGCAAGGGCAAAAATGAAATATTGGGATTTCATCAAGATCAAAAGCTTTTGCACAGCAAAGGAAACAGATAACAAAATCAAAAGACAGCTGACAGAATGGGAGAAGATATTTGCAAACGACGTATCAGATAAAGGACTAGTGTCCAAAATCTATAAAGAACTTAGCAAACTCAACACCCAAAGAACAAATAATCCAATCAAGAAATGGGCAGAGGACATGAATAGACATTTCTGCAAAGAAGACATCCAGATGGCCAACAGACACATGAAAATGTGCTCCATATCACTCGGCATCAGGGAAATACAAATCAAAGCAAAGAACATTTTATTTATTTTTTCCTAATCTATATACTTTGATTTCCTCTTCTTGTCTTATTGCAATAGCTAGGATTTCGATTTGATGTTAAATAGAAGCAGTGAGAGGGAACATTCTTGCCTTATTCCCAGTTGTAAGGGCAAACATCCAGTTTCTTATCATTAAATCTGATTTCAGTTAACATTTTTTGGTAAATGTTCTTTATCAAGCTAAGGAGGCTTCTATTTTTCCTAATTTACTGAGAGTTTTTAAAATAGATGTTGGATTTTGTGAAAATTCTTTCTGAATCCACTGATAGGATCATATAATGTTTCTTCCTTATTGTCAAACTGAACCAGCCTTATATAACTGGAAAACTTCCACTTGGTTGTAATATAATTCTTTCTATGAATTTTTTTGACATAATTTGATAATACTTGTCAAAAAACTTTTATGTCTATGTTCATGACCAATATCACTCTGTAGTTTTTTGTCTTGTAATGTCTTTATTTGATCTTGGCATTAAGGTAATAGTGGCTTCATAGAACGTGTTAAGAAGTGTTTCCTTACTTCCTCTGCTTCTATTTTCTGGAAGAGATTGTAAACAACTAGTGTTATTTATTCTGTAAATGTCTGATAGAATTTATCAGTGAATCCATCTTGGCCTGATGCTTGCTTGCTTTTGTTTTTTGTTTTTGTTGTTGTTGTTTTGTAAGGTTAATTTTTTATAGAATTTCTTTGACAGACATAGGTTTATTCATATTACCTATTTTTCCTTATACAAGTTTTGGAAGAATGTGTCTTTCAAGGAATTATTCCATTTCATCCATGTTACCTAATATGTAGACAATGAGCGGTCTGTAATATTCTTTTATTAACTTGTAATGTCCAGGAGATTATTCTGATGAATAACTTTTCATTTTTGATATCAGTAATTAATGTTTTCTCTCTTTTTCTCTTTGTTAATGTGACTAGAAGTTCATAAACTTTAATATTTTAAAACTCTTAGCTTTTGTTTTTCTGTGTTAATTTCTGCACTCACTTTTACTTCTTTTCTTGTTCATTCAGTTCAAACTATTTTTACATTTCTCTTTAAATTTTATTGACTCCTATTTTATTTAGAAAGGTATCTATTAATCTCCAAATATTTTCAGATTTCCAGCTCTCTTTCTGTTATAGATGTGGTATAATTCCATTTTGATCTGAGAACAAATTTTATAGGATTTCTATTATTTCAAACTTACTAAGATGTTTTTATGGTCCAAAATGTGGCTTATCCTCCTTAATGTCTCTTAGGAACATGTGATGAGTATATATTTTGTGGTGGAATAAACTATTCTACAAGTGTCAGATAAATCTAGTTGAATGTTGGTGCTGTTCATTTCAACTAGATCATTACTGATTTTCTATCTGTTGAGTTTACCAGTTACTCAAATGGAATTGTTGAATTCTCTGGCTCTCATAGTTATTTTATTATACCTCACAGGTCTATCAGGTCTTGTCTCACATGTTTTGATTGTTTTTAGGTGTGCACTTACTATGGATTCTTGTATCTTCATGGTTATTGACCTCTTTTTTTCACTATGCAAAGACCCTCTAAAACCCTGATAATTTTCATTGTTCTGAACGAAACATGATTTTTTTTTTGAAATTGATAGAGCAACACCAGGTTCCTCTGAGTAACGTCATGGCACATTTGTCTTTATTTCTGTATTTTTAACCTATCTGTATCTTTATACTTAAAGATTGTTTCTTATAGAAAATACAGAGTTGGGGGGCGCCTGGGTGGCTCAGTGGGTTAAGCCGCTGCCTTCGGCTCAGGTCATGATCTCAGGGTCCTGGGATCGAGTCCCGCATCGGGCTCTCTGCTCAGCAGGGAGCCTGTTTCCTCCTCTCTCTCTCTCTGCCTGCCTCTCTGCCTACTTGTGATCTCTCTCTGTCAAATAAATAAATAAAAATCTTAAAAAAAAAAAAGAAAATACAGAGTTGGATCTGATTTTTATATCCATGCTGACAGTGTCTATTCTTTAATTGATGTATTTAGACTATTTACATTTCAAATAATTATTGATATATTTGGGTTAATATCTATCATGTTTGCAACTCTTTTATGTTCATTGTACATTTCAAATAATTATTGATTTATTTGGGTTAATATCTACCATGTTTGCAACTGTTTTATGTTCATTGTATTTTTTCTTTTTCTTTTTTTTTCACCTTTGCCTGTTTTCTGCTTTGATTTTTTTTTTAAGATTTTATTTATTTATTTGACAGAGAGAGATCACAAGTAGTCAGAGAGGCAGGCAGAGAGAGAGAGAAGGAAGCAGGCTCTCCACGGAGCAGAGAGCTTGATGTGGGGCTCGATCCCAGGACCTTGAGATCATGACCCAAGCCAAAGGCATAGGCTTTAACCCACTGAGCCACCCAGGCGCCTTTTGCTTTGATTTTGAGTATTTTATAAAATTCGTGTACTCTCTTCTCAGCATTTCAAATATAATTATTTTGAAATTCTTTAGAGGTTACCCTAGAGTTTGCAATATACATGTAAAATTCATCTAAATCCCCTTTAAGTAACACCGTACTGTTTAATGGAAAGTACCAAATACATTATAAGTGATTATTCCCAATTCCTCCCTACTGTACCTTATAACACTGCTCCATTCATGTCACTTACCCATATGTTGAAATTACAAACTTCATTATTACTTTGAACAATTATATAGTAAATCAATTAAAAATTAAAAAAAAAGTTTAAAAATTATTTTATCTTCATTTTTTCTGGCTCTCTTCCTTTCTTTAGATAGATACAAGTTTATGACCAATATCATTTTCCTTTTCTATACAGAGGTACTTACAACATTTATTGCAATGAAGGTCTACTGTTAATCAGTTTTCTTAGTTTTTGTTTATCCAGAAGATCTTGAATTATTTTTTTAGTTTTGAAGGACAATTTCCCGGTTATAGAATTCAGGATGATGTTTTCTTTTCTTTCAACATTGCAAATATTTCCCTATACTGTCTTATTTCTGTAACTCTGTGACTTATTTCTGTGACTCCAAGTATGTTATGTAATTCCTATGTTTGTTCCTATATAGGCAAGGTGTATTTTTTGTTTTGTCTTTTTTGTTTTATATCTTGACTTTCAAGATTTACTCTTTGTGTTCTGTTTTCTGTGCCTTCAAAATGATATGCATAGGTATAAATATTTATCTTGCTGGGTGTTCTCTCAGCTTCTTGGATCTGTAATTTGGTATCTATCATTAATTTTAGAAAATTTTCAGCCATTATCCCTTCAAATATTTCTTCTGTCCTTTCTCTCTTTCCTCTTCTTCAGGTAGTCCCATTGTGCATATGTTATGCCTTTTGTAGCTATTCCAGTTATTAAATGTTTCATTTCATTTGTTTCACTATTTTTCTTTTTATATTTCTGTCTGAAAAGTTTCTACTGACATATCTTCAAGCTCACTAATTCTTTGCTCAGTTTTGTCTAGTCCTATAAAGAGGCCATCAGAAGCATTCCTCATTTCAATTACAGTGTTTTTTATTTCTAGCATTTCTATTTTGTTTTACTTGGTTTGTTTTTTTTCCTAGCATTTCTACGTTTCTGATATATTACCCATCTCTTCTGGTATGTTGTCTACTTGTTACATTAGAGCCCTTAACATATTGATTGCAGCTCTTTTAAAATCCTTACATTATTATTATATACCTGCATCATATTTTAGACTGGTTGTGATGCTTGCTTTTCCTCTTAAGACAACATTTTTCTTTAATGTTTGCATGTCTTAAATTTTTTTTTTTTTTGCAATCCAAGCATGATGGCTCAAGTAACAGAAACAGAGGTAAACAGGTGTGAAGTTTAGTGTGAAGTTTTATGTAGATGTCGACAGGAGCTGAATTATGTTAAATGTTTTCTATAGCCATAGATGCCAAAACCTTTAATTTCTCCTAGTGTATTTGTTTACCCCCATGTCCTTAAGTTTTTTTTTTTGTTTTTTTTTTTTTTTTAAGAAATCCTTGTTATTTAGAGTCTGTGACTTGTAGCTCTATCAGTTGTAATCATTGTTATTATACTGTAGCCCCACTGATGTGGTGAAAAGACTGGGGAGGGGGTAAGCATTCGAGAGTGCTTTAACGGAATTGAGTCCTTGGGCTTTGACCTTTAGATTTGTTCCTTAACCTTTTTTATTTTCCCTTAAGAAAGAGAGAAAGGCTATAGCAGTTGGATTTGGCCAAATGCCATTTCCCTAGGGAGATAAAACTCTGGAGAAGTTGTTTCCCCTGGATGGCAGGCCATTGATATGTTATTTTCCCTTTTCTGTCTGAAACATAAAAAGGACTATTCTTGGAATTAATCTCTGAAACTAAAGCCAAGGATATCTTATCATTTCTTTATTATTATTATTTTTAAATTTTCTATCTTTGTAAGAACTTTCTCATCCCTTTACATAACACTTGTAGTTTGTAGATATTTTTCTTTTTATATTTCTATTTAGGACTTCAATATTTAGGTCTTTAATACATTTGGTAATTTTGTGTTATGAATATTCAGATGAGATATAGTTACTTAACACTATTAAATTATTTATCTTCTAACTACATAATGTTATCAACTATATCTGATGTTACAATTGTGTTTATTATTGATTCTATTTCTGTCATTTCTCTTCTTTTCTATTGCTTTGTCAATTAACATTCAAACAATTACTTATTAGATTATAGTAGTTTTGTTCTTACATCTGATGAGGTTAAGCCCAACATATACTAACTACTACTGTTTTAGACAGTTCTCTTGGTTCTTCTTGGTTAAATTTATTTGAATTGGTTTGAATAAATTTACTACTTCACAAAATATTAAACATATCCCCAACTCAATAAACGAAAACAAAGAAATTGTGATTTGAATTGCATTAAATTTATGTAATAACTTCAGAGAAGTTGATATTTTACTGTCTCCCATACAGCAATTCAAAAAGATAAAAAATAAAATTTCTTGCATAATCTAGATCCCAGAATCCTAAAATGGGGATGGCAATTCTCTACTAATAATAGTATTGACCAGTAATAACAATACTATTGACTAGTCCAGTAGTTGTGGGGTGAGGGTATTAATAGAAAAGGAATTGGAGAAATGGAAGAAGGAAAAAAGAGGAAGAAATAATAGGAGATAGAACCTATGCTGCACTGAATCTCTGTCAGAATACAGCCAGATTAGTATTCCTTGATTATCTAGGAAAATTAATATAGCTTTATATTAGTAAATTTATATTAAATCTATTTTTGCATGCATATTTAAAATATTGTATCTGTGGGTATACAGTTATTCTTTTCCCCCACCAACATTTACATAGGGTTTGCTCATTTGAGTTTATTTTTTACTGTGTAGTAAAAAATTAGAAGAGGAATGTACATCATTCAGAAATCAGGTGAAATTCCTAGAGAAAATAAAACAGATCTATGCCCCCAATTAACTAAAATTACCATTGGCTCTAGAGCTATAATGGAAATTGAACCAACTGCTAAATATTTTTTTGCACAAATAGAGGAGTCTTATTAAAACATTTAAATGACAACTGCACTAACAACGCAAACAATAGAAATACATATAATATTGATAGACATTCAGGAATAAATTGTCCTCCTCAATACTATATATGATGCTAGTGAATCTGATAACAAATTAAAATTGGTTAGAAAAATAAATAAAATTGTTTTGGTACTGAAATAAAATTAAATGGCAATCTTATTTATCAATACTAAAGTAAAAAAAATCTAAAAATGAATAAAAGATATTATATTTAGACTATGTTGGGTCTATCCTATCTGTGAACAGTGGTTCAATATTGGAACATATATCAATGTAATTCACTACATTAACAGATTGAAACTAAATAAAATATATAATCCTTCCAAAGGACGTAAAAAATAAAAACCAAAGAACCAAAATCAATAAAATTCACCCATTCAAAGGATAAAGCAACCCTTAGCTAACAAAATACATAATGATTTCTTTAACTCAATAAAAGGCATCTATAAAAGATCTACATGAAATGTTATGCTCACAGTATTTCTTTTGGGCAGTTATTTAAATAAGTAAGTAAAGATCGAAATAAAATAAGGAAAAATTGTTATCCCTCTCTCTAAATGGAGAGAGCTTAATGTTGGAGCTCTTAGTTAGGCCCCCAATTTAAGACATTTCTTTTAGAAACAAAGTATGTAATGACTAGAAAGGTTTTATATGGAGATGATATGTCTACATACAGTGCTATTTTAAACCCAATATTCTACAGAATTCAAAGACTGTAAAGACATATAATTAGAATTATGAACAGAGTTTGGCATTATTGTTGTATATTAGATCACTATGTGAAAGTAAACTGCATTTATAGCAATAAAAGACTTTATTTTAACAAACTATAACTTACAACAGCATCAAATATATAATATATATAACATATACATAAGTGATCTAACTATAAATAATTTTGTAAAATCATAATAATAATACATCAAGAAATAGATTAAAATCCCAAACTATGGGAACCACAGTGCCTTCATGAATAGAAAGATTAAATACTTATTCTCTGTCAATTTCCCCCCCAAATGATCTAGATTTAGTGTAATTTTAATCTAAATATCATCTCCATTTTCTATGGAACTTGATAGGTTGATTCTAAAATTTATATGGAAATTTAAAATTCCAATAACCATTAAGGCCCTCTAGAAGAACAAGCTGAGAAATCTTATCTCCTAAGACATTAAAAGTAATTATAAAGTTCAAGTTATTAAGACAGTATGAAATTTAGTAGGATTAAACAGGACTAATGGACCTGAACAGAGACCTCTGAAACAGACCCATGGATTTATCATATTTGATATTTGGCAAATGTAAATCTTAAAGAGGAAAGAAAATTTATTAAGTGCTGCTGCAACATCGGTAATCTAAACAGGAAAACATGAAATTGGATCTCTACCTTGCACTATATTCTCAAACCAATTCTTAATGGATTAAGGATTTGAATATGAAAACTGAAACTTCAGATTTTCAAAGAAAATTTAGAAGTAGGTCTTTGTATCATCAAATATGTTATTACCATAAAAAGGGTAAAAACACTAGCTACACCTATGGAAGACATCAGTAGGAAAATTAAAAGAACCCCAATTAATCAGTAAGAGAAGAACCATTATATAGAAAAAGCAGCAAAGAACTTGAATATGCATTTTGTAGGAGAGAAAATAGGAATAAACAATTAAAAAAGTGTTCACCAGATTAATAATCGAGTAGGTTGAACTTACAATCACACTTGCATTATAATTTCATGCATGCCAGATTTTCATATGCCCTGCTAATAGAAGTGTGAATTATATATCTTTTAGGAAGCAATTATTAGTAAAGCTGAACAGATACATAAATATACTCTAGACTAGTAATTCAACTATGACATGAATACCCTAAAGAAACCTTAGTTCATTTCCATCCAAAGGCACACTGAACATTGTCCACAGCGATGTCATTCATAAGACCAAGAGACAAACCAATTCAGATGCCTATAACAGCATATTTGTCAATTTGCAAAGGAATATAATACAATAGTAAACTCAAAACTACAGTTGTATACTCTATGATGTACAAAGAAAAAAAGTCATCAAAGAATGAACATATATAGAGTATAACTCTATTATTACCTAGATCACATATAAGCAAAACTAAACAAAAAAGTCAGAAAATTAATTTGTATAGAGAATTATTAACACAAAATCAAGCTGGTAATTACTTCCAGAGAAAAAAGACTGGGATAAAATCCAAAAGATGCCTACAGGGAATTTTCAACAATATTGTCAATGTTCTATTTATTTAGCTAGACACAAAGCATGCCCATGAATTTGTTGATTAGTATTCTTTATACTGCACATATATGTCATATCTATAGGCTAGAATAGAACAATCGTAATGGTATTTTTGAAAAACTATCCTTTTTTCTTTACCAAAAAAAAAAAAAAACAAATATATTCTCAAAATGTAAATAATATACTCAATGTTTCCTGCTTGGAATAAATTATTTTGGGAGAGTTTATTGAATCTACCATAAGAAAGATGTCTTGAGCAACTGGGAATAGTTTCTTAAAGGGAGGTGAGTCGATTTTATGATAGGTGATCTTTACATTTTTGTGCCTTTAGGGGTTTTGGCCCCAATTCTGCTTCAAGAATCTGCCAACATTTATAATTATAATTCCCTTATAAAATTCTTCTGTGTTTATTGTTTAATTCTCCTGACAACACCTTTATTTTATGAAGACCCCTGCCTCAAACACAGTGGTTCCCTGAAGGTACTTAGTCATTATTGCAAAAATCCCCAAACTGAATTATGAAGCTGCTTTACCCTGAAGAGGTGAACCAAACCAGAGGAGAAATCAAATGCACTCTGAAGAGACAAAACGGAGCTAATCACTTTAGATAGATATTCCATTGCTTGCACAGCTGGGCGTAATATGCTCATTTTGTAAATATGCTTTGTTATTTTCTTAGTATTAGTGAGTTTGCTTGAATGGTTTAGAAATTTGAAAGCGGCTTTGTCTAATGTCATGGTAAATTTGTATCCTGATATAAGAATGCTTATATCCTGATAAGCGTTGATACAACCCCTCACCCCCCCCCCCCACAATTCCCTCTTCTCCTGTTGGAAGTCAAGGGGAGAAATAACACACAAGTCTTAAACTCAAGATTCCTAAGCTTTTGTAGGAGATTGGAAATAGTTTTAAAAAATCCACTGAATTGAGCATAGTAGTCAAACGGTTGGCATAGTTCCGAACTCTAAGAGAAGGGAGACTCAGGAAAAATACATCCTCTCTTCTTCCTTTCACAGAGGGTACCTACCCGGTCATGTAATGTTAAGATATGAGTATTTTGGTGACACAATCTAGTTCCATATTATAGAATGAATTATATTGGTCTTCATGGAAAGAAGCCCTTAATCTCAAAATTATCATAGAATTTTAGCTAACTGTGCACACAGTTAGGATTTTGGTGGATTTTTTTGAGATTTCTACATGTAGTACCATGTTATCTGCCAATAGTGAAGGTTTTACTTCCTCCTTACTGATGTACATGACTTATATTTATTCTTATTGTCTGATTTTTGTGGCTAGGACTTCTAGCACTATGTTGAATAAAAGTAGAGTGGACATTCTTGTCTTGTTCCTGATCTTAGGTGGGGGGAAATCTCTCAGTTTTTCACTAAGAGCCATGAACTACGAACTATGTTAGCTGGTTTTTTTTTGTTTGTTTGGTTTGTTTTCCCATACATGGCTCTTATTATGTTGTGGTATGTTTCCTCTAAACCTATGTTGTTGAGGGTTTATATCATGAATGGATATTGTACTTTGTCAAATTCTTTTTCTTTATTTACTGAAATGATCATATGGTTTTTATCCTTTCTCTTATTGATGCATCACATTGATTGATTTGCAAGTATGAAACCAACCTTGCAATGCAGGAATAAAACCCACTTGATCATGGTGAATTATTTCTTTACTGTATTGTTGAATTTGGGTTTGTCAGTATTTTGCTGAAAAATTTTTCAGCTATATTCATCAGGGATATTGGCCTGTAGTTCTCTATTTTAGTGGTGTCTTTATACGCTTTGGGTACCAGAGTAATGCTGGCCTCATAGAATGAATCTGGAAGTTTTCCTTCCTTGTCTATTTTTTTTTTTTTTTTGGAATAGCTTCAGAAGAATAGATATTAACTCTTTAAATGTTTGGTAGACTTCTCCGATGAAGTCATCTGGTCTTGGGAGTTTTTTGATTATTGATTAAACTTCTTTGCTGGTTACTGTTCTGTTAAAATTTTCTATTTCTTCTTATTTCAGTTTTTGTAGTTCATAGGTCTCTAGGAATTTAATAATTTCTTCTAGGATGTTCAATTTGTTGGCATATAGATTATCACAATATTCTCTTATCATTGTTTCCCTATGGTGTTGGTTGTTATTTCTCCTCTCTCATTTGTGATTTTATTTAAGTCTCTTCTCTTTTTTTCTTGATAAGTCTAGTTACAGGTTTATCAGCTTTACTGATTTTTTAAAATTTTATTTTATTTCAGTGTTCCAAAATTTATTGTTTATGCACCACACCCAGTGCTCCAAACAGTTTCTGGTTTCATTGATCTGTTCTATTGGTGTTTTAGTTTTTACGCTATTTATTTTTGCTCTAATTCTTATTCCTTCTTTCTGCTGGTTTCAGGTTTTGTTTGTTGTTCTTTTCTTAGCCCCTTTAGGTGTAAGACCAGCTTGTTTGAGATTTTTCTTGCTTCTTGAACTAGGCCTGTATTGAATTTTTGGAAAGGTCCTCAGTAGAGTCAAATTGATATATATATATATATATATATAAAATATATATTATGTGCAAAATATATATTATATACATTGTATATATAATAAAATATCATTAAAATTCATATATATTCTATAATTTACAAAATATACATTACATACATTGTATATATTATAAAATAATACATATACATAAAATGCATTATGTTACATATTATATATGTATTACAAGGTCTATCAATCTATCATCTATCTGTATTTTTCTCATGCTAATGGACAGAAAATCTACTAAAATATTACATTTATGGAAAAGCACTTCCTCGGGCACCTGGGTGGCTCAGTTGGTTGGACGACTGCCTTCGGCTCAGGTCATGATCCCGGAGTCCCGGGATCGAGTCCCGCATCAGGCTCCCAGCTCCATGGGGAGTCTGCTTCTCCCTCTGACCTTCTCCTCACTCATGCTCTCTCTCACTGTCTCTCTCTCTCTCAAATAAATAAATAAAATCTTAAAAAAAAAAAAGAAAGAAAAAAAGAAAAGCACTTCCTCATCCTTCAGAATAGAAATGCTGGCACATCTTACCAGTGAAAGGCTATGAGGTACTTTGAAAATGCACATTTGTATACAATTAGTAACCTGTGCAGCATTTAGATGAGGCCTATCACTGAATACACAGAACAGGATACTTTAAAATGAGTGTGTTCTTTTCATTTACTTATTTTTCGATTTCAGAGGGTGTCTACTTTGAAAAGTGTGCACTGGTTTAGTATAGGAGAGGTAAAAGGAAATATTTTACATTTTGAGATTGATGTATAATCACATTAAATAATGTATAAACCAACTATAGAACAAATATTAAACATGTAGTCTACTCACAATTGAATTTCGTTTTCTTTTAAAATTCTGGCTAACTGAAGTCAACACAGGTTCAATTATTTGTGAATGTTGTTTACTTTCAAAAGCAAATGTGCTAAAGAGTATTTTATATATTTATGCATTTTTAAAAAAGGTTCAGCAAGCTTATTTATTCATGAAATGTTGAGGGGACCCAGACAAATCCCCAAAGTGATGCTAATTTTTAAATTAAATATACATAAATTAATCCACATAACTCTGGGAGCAAAATAATTCTTTGAAAATGCATGGAATTCATTATGAGCCATTAAAAAAGCATTTAGTAATTACTAGTGGTGAGAACAATTTATAAAATAAACTTGCACTTTTTTTGTTTTGTTTTGTGATGAAGCTTAGATTTAGAGAATCCAATTGCTTTTTGTAGCATTTTCTTAAAAGAATAATTTTAAATTTTCTGCTCTTCTTGTAGGAAAAAAAATATTAAAGCTTCAAGATACAGAGCTTTGAATGGAAAATTTTTGACATGAGTATCATTAAAGCTGAAGTTACCTCATAATCTCAGTCTTTTGTTACTTAAATAATTAATCCTCTCCCATAGCCTTGTCGAAAGAATATTGTATGAATGAACTTAAACATTAATTCACTCGCGTCCATCATAATGATAGTGTATTTAATGTCTGTAATGGGTTATATCCTCTCATAGATATGTTTCTTACATTATCTCAGTTATTCTGAATTACTTGAAACCTCTGAGCTAAAGATCTGGTGTCTCCATCTTACAGATGAGGAAGTACAATAATTTCCTCTTCATCAGAGGGAAGCAATATGTGGCCTATGGTCCAAACATGCCCATCACCTGTTGTTGTAATTGAAGTACTACTGGAAGCTATGCCCGTTCATTTACATCTTGTCTATGAATGCTTTCTCTTCACGGTGGGAGAACTGAGTATTTGCTACAGAAACCATATGCTTTGCAAGGCAAAAATATTTACTATCTGGTTCTTACAGAAAAAAAGTTCCTGATTTCAGCTTTAGGTCACCAAGTAAGAACTGCCTTTCAAACGGATGCTAAAGTCAGTGCTCCCTTCATAGATCATGATGCATCCCAAAGGCATATCAGTGTTGAGGTAGGGAGTAAACAATAACTTACTCATTAAAGAACAAGAACAAAATAACTATTTGCTTAAGGACTTATTTAAAAAAAAAAAATGAGGGTTTTGGATTTGAATCCTGTCTTAGAAATGCATCACCATCATGAATCTAGAACAAGTATATAAAAGTTCATGGATTCAGAACACATCATTTAAAACACGGAAATCATAATACCTGATTTTCCTGCACTTAAAGGTCAAGGATGGATGGGCTCTTTCTCACACTATTACCAATTATTCTCTAATTTTCATTCCCAGGTCAGACATAAGGCAGGTATGACTCAACTGGAAATGATCCAAAATACTTTAAAATATTTTTTTCCAATATATAGGGCAGATGAACTGTTCTTATATACAGAAAGTAATAGATACATCACATTCCTATGACCTATGTGGTTCATTCAGATCAATTACGAAAATAACCCATAATAATTCAGTGTGATACAAAAAGCATTTTTCAAAACTTTTCCAGTATTTTGTGAGGCCTTCTAGGGGGTAACAGAATTAATATTTGCATAGCTACTGATTTAATGTTAGAGTCATTTTTACATATATTACTTCTTTTGAATTACCCACACATAAACACATACTATGTACAAGCAAGGATGGCCTATTTAATCTAATTAAAACTTCATAATCAGATATAATGTGTGAATTATTATGCTATGTCTAGACCTCAAATGCTGATATTCTTGGGGGGAGGCAGGTTATAAAGCACTTTTTAAAATAATATTACACAAAAATCTTACAGCAAAGTTAATTAAGACACTATGACAGTAATAGGTCACAGTAGAGCAAAGGTTTCTCAAAATCAGTGTGTCAACACCATTGACATTTTGGGATGGTTAATTCTTTGTCATTCTATCTTCTTGTTCATTGTAGGGTGTTCAAAAGCGTTCCTGGCTTCTATTCACTAAGTGCCAAGTAGCAGCCCTATGTTCCCTAACTGTGGCAAACAAAAATATCTCCAGACATAACCAAATGTAACCTAGGGGTATAGAATCTTCCCTTGTTCAGCAGCTCAGTGTAACAAATAGATTGGAGCATGTGTAGTCAAAAACGAATGCAAGAAATGAAATTATATAGTTATGTTAGTCTGTGGGAAATGAGCAGAAGAGGGAATGATAAAAGAGTATTTTGGGGAGCTGGATATATAGCACTTGATGAAGTGAAAGTGGATGGTAAGGCATTTTCAAACCTTAGTGGGAAGGAGTATCATTAGGGGTGTCTCACGAAGTCTACCTTATAGCAATTCTGGTTTATTTGGTATATGAAGGGTTCCAGGAATATAAGCTTCAGCAAACATTAAAAAAGGAAAATGGATGTAAACTAGAGTGCTGCAAGAAGACAGGACTTGAAAGAGAAGCTAAGCTTGCAGCTAATCCCAATTAGAATGGTTGATAAAGAAATCCTATACCCACTGTGCATATCAAGAGCCAATGGCTTATAAAATGTTTAATTTTGGAAAAGTGTACCATTATGTCATCTTTAAATTGGAGCCGAAAATCTCCAGGCCTGGGTTACTATGCTGGCTGTAACAACTCCAGGACACACACCTATAATTATCAAAAATGATTATATGTACTAAAAACATTCTAATACATATGGCATGAGGTGACTTGGGAAAACATTTCATACTCATGATTTGTAGGGTTTGAAATTCCTGTTTCTATGGCAAGGGAGAAGAGCATTCTTCATATCTCCTGGAGGGTCAGAGTATTACTCTATTGTTTGTCATCTGTGCTTACCAAGATGGAAGCTGCTGAAGGCATTAGCTCCGTGTAGAAAGACTGCTGTCGGACCACAATGCCTTCTAGTACTTTCTATGGTTTACTGTGCATGGCCCATGTTCAAGAGCCCTGTGGTTGATGTTAATGAAATGAGATTATCTGGGAGAAGAATAAGAATCATACAAATAATCTCAGATATCTTGTATTCTGATTTTGTGACCTCAATTCTTGATTTAAGGTTTCACTAAGCCATGTAAAATATTAGGCTGCTTATGTAGTATTTAGTTGTGCTAAACATATTTGTTTTTACATATATTTCATATTTTAGGTACTTACGTGAAACACTTCGTAAGTTTATATACTTATTTATGCTAAAAATAACTCTTTTGTACAAAGGAAAGAGAGCCAATTTATCCCCCGCCAAATATTGGCAACAGTTTAAAGAAAGAGCCAAACAGAAAGACTTTTAAACATTTTGTTCAATGCTTGCTAATATAAGTGAACTAGAGAAACAAGGGTACAGACGGTAGCATATCCACCAGTCATGCATCTCCATTTTGCTAAAGAAAAAACACTGAAACATCTTTTGTATTGTAATTTTCTTTAAAATTCTTCCACATCAATAGCATGCAATTTGTCTACATTATAACCCAGTAGAATTTAGTTAACATTTGTACATTAATTGGCTATCCATAGGCCAAGGAAACAGTGGTATTTTCATTAGCATGTTGTATATTAGAAATGATTTTTTTTTTATTGCTGCAATTCTGTGATACTATAGATATATGGCTTGGATAGAAATATTGTAGAGGCCCTACCATTTTGGTCTGAGCAGTGTATAATAAAGAATAAAAATGATTCATAATCTCTCATCTTTGCAATGGAGGCCTATGTTATAATACCCTTTCTGTGGCTTGTGAGTAGCTACTTAACAGAAGGATTTTGTCTCATGATTTATATCAGAAGGTTAGTGAATTCCAAAATACTAACTTCATTTTGGTTGCCTTTCTTTGGCCTGCAAATTAATAAATGTATGTGCCTATGGGAGAATCAATCTAAAACTTCTTTCTTTGAACCGTAAAACTTTACAGCAAGAATGTCAACAAGGAGAACCAAGGCCATATTTTACTGATTCTAAAATGCACTTTCTAAAAATAATATAACATTTCCAAAGTTGGGAATATCTTACAGTCTATTGGCTAGATGAGAGTCAGGATATACTTGTATTATCAATGCATTATGGTAACTTACAAAAGAAAAAGTGCAAGCTGTCCAGCGTGCAGAATGGCATGGGCCTAGAAATCAGGGGTAATGGTATGAACACTTTTAAGGAATGTGGCATTAATGATATTAACGGCACAAAGGATTACACTGCATGGGGATGAAAACAAAACAAAACATTGATATTGATGTTTCTGAGTCCCAAGTTGATTGAGAAGGGTTGAATTTTGAATGTGACAATGTTTTAGAAACCCCCTAATTAATGCATTTTCCTATGTTTTCTATGTAATGTATATAAAAGAATGATATTCTTTCCCACCTCCTCCTCTTTCTCATCACAACCATCATCCTATGTCTAAATTAAGTAGCTCATTGACTCCGGACACACTCAAAAACTTAAATGGGAAGATTTATTTCACAATTTGGCTACAGCAGATTTTTTTCTTAGCTTTACAAATAAACAGAAAACAACAACAACAAAAAAGCCCTAAATAATTTATTTTACAATGAATGCCATTTCGGAACAGATGACATATGGTCATCTGGAATGGTAGACATGCCTTAGTTTATTTCTTACCCAAACCTTGGTGCAGCCTCTGAGAATTAGCCTGAAGAGATCTGTCACTCACTCCTGGGAGCTCACAAGCTCAAATTCCAAGTATTTACACTTGTAAATATTTCCAACTTTCTTTTCAAATTCTGCCCCCAGGTGTCCCAGGCCACCTTTATGAATTTAACCCCAGGGACAGGATAGTTCCCCAAGGTAAATGTGTAAATGAACTCTACCCATGACCTTAGGCAATAGTTACTTGAAAAACAATTCTTTACATTAGTTTTAGGGTGTCAATTAAACATAAATAAACCCAGCAGGTTCATAGGTTAAAATTAATTTGCACAACAGAACTTTAATAAATCAGAACTAGATAGATAAAAAAGTTAGTAAGTCAAAACCTTTGCGCTTTAATAAATCAGAAATATTGTCAAGCTTACAAAAATATGAAATGAATCCAAACTACTACCTAATAATTAGTGTTTTTCCATCCCTTACATCTGAAAATGTCATAAAGGATCATTGTTGTGGATATCAATGTATAAATGACTTTATATAGGATATTCACGTTCCCCGTTATAGGTAAACAACATCCTGTTGCCAGGTTGTTGGTTTGCTTTAGTTTTAGTATGATTTTTCTTATTTTTCTCTCCTTCATCCATCCCTCAGATATTAAATTCTGCACAGTCTGTCATGATGAAAACATCAAAACTAAGCACAAACTCACTGGAGTTCAGGCAAAAACCATTCCAATATTTAGTGCACATTTTGTTCATACTAAGAATAAGCACAAAGTCATAAAATACTGTCCTGAGTCCTAGCATATTGCAAACAGCACAAATGGGATATTTCAAGAAATTCTGTAGTAATTAGAAGTTGCTGAAGAGAAAGTCTGCTGAAATCAGAAGAGATGTAATACATCAACAAAAATGAACATACATCAGTGGAAGAGTAGTGCATTTTAAATCAAGACAATTTGTGAAAAATCTAAATTCACAAAGAATAATTAAGAGAATGAGCCTTGTCAATGAAGTCATCAATTTCATAATAATTACAATAGTTTTTCATGTCCTAATTCCAAAGAATGTCATGTGACATTAGCACAAGGAAATTCCCATCAGTGTCACTCCTGAAAGTGAGTTGGGGGCTCTGGAAGGAAATGCTAAGGGGGAAAAAAAAAGTTTCCAGAAGAAATTGAGAGTAACTTGGCTTTCATAGAAAAAGAAAAGTGAAAATGATGTAAAAGGGAAAGTATGTGAAACTAAAATACCTTTTTTTAAAAAAAAAAAATCAAATTGGAGATGTCTCTGCATAGAATGTATGTTTCTGTAACATGCAAAAGCAAATTGCTAAAGGCACTGACTTTGGTGTTGGTGATGCCTCCCACTAAGTCCTTGCATTTTTCCTTTCCCATCTGTTCAAAGGCTTACACAATGAAAGGTCATGAGAAACAGAAATGTGTCATCTGCTATCAATGAGGTAATGAATAGAGGATACGTTGTCAATATTCACTAACGCAATTATGAATTTAAGCTTAAAGAAGTGAGCATTTCACTCACTCAAGATGATCTGGAAATCTGGCATGAAGAAATGAGAATCCCAGATGTAAGTACAGAAATCAGGCTCAAAGGAATAAGGAAGGTCAAATTATTTACTAGTAAGATTGAAGCCCAACAACTATCTCTGGAGAGATGGGAGGGGCTCTTTATAGGTTGTAGAAGGTCTGGGCATGTGCTAGTTGATTCTGAAAAAGGGTTAGCGAAGTGGGGGCCTATTCAGGAATGGATATTATGAAGAACCAGAAACAATTCAGTAATGTCATACTGCAATAATGTTTGTCCTCAAGCTGCAAAGATTTAAGTAGGGCCTATGTTTGTAAATGGTGAGGAAGTAGTGATATCTTAAAACATGGTCTGTTAGTCATTTGGAGGATTACTCCTTGGCCTAGTCTACGGTCTATCAGTCTTGTTGGACACATTGTTATGTTACATTAGGAACATTGCTTCTTGATTACCAGCTGGGAAAATTTTCATTTCCTCAGTAGGATTGACCAGAAAATATAATGAAGTTCACGATTTACTGAAAAGTTCTATACATAACTTACATATTAACTGTCAACATCTAAAAAAAACAATGTGAATGAAATGGTTAAGGTGCATGAAAGTAGACAGATTGATTATTCTGGTAATACAATAAAACAGCAATAAATAAATAAACAGATGACTCAGACTGCATCCCACTGTATAACAGGCACCATGAAACTTTGGAAGTTATAAGCTAAGTAGAAGAATCATGATTATAAAGTCAACTTAGTAAGGCAGTTGATCACAAGGCATTTGATACCAAGGGAAGAAATACCAACTGATACCAACTGAGTAATGCCTTGATCACAAGGCATTTGATACCAAGGGAAGAATGAAGCAGAGGTCTGCATCTTCATACTGTTGCCTGACACTAATTTAGTATTAATACCTAGAGTGATGTTTTCTGTAGTTCCGTGAATTAAATGGTGTGCTCATCACTTACTCTGAGTGGTAGGTATGCCTAAGTATTACACATGAAATTAAGAAAGATATCTATAAAGTCCCTTTTCTGGGCCCACTGAGCCCTTAACAGGACTAGCAGGAGAATTAGGTGGAATAAGTCCAGACACCAAGATTTGAATCACATATATCACATACGTGATCTTGGAAAAAGAACTTAACCTTTCTGAGCTTCTGTGTCCTCACTATAAAATAAGGATGATGATATATACCTTTTAGGATTGCTAATAGTGTTAGTTCATATACGTACAAATGTCTGATCCACCCGAGGCATTCAGTTGGTATGGTTAAATTCTGAATAAAAATCTAATTCCTGTTACTTCAAAAAAGGACTTGCAAAGTCTCAAACTATCTCTTGGTTACTAAGAAGTACCTATCTTAAATTCTTGTGGTTTTAAGACTGCAAGTAACACAAAAATGTATGAATTAGTCTCAGACAGAGAAGGAGAACGCGCAGGAGACCAGGATGGGGTTTGGGGAGAGAAGGAGACGAAGAGGGAGGAGGAGAATGATGACATAGAAACAAGCGTGAGGCAGGCGAGGAGGGCATGCGTATGAGGAATGGTGCTTCCCTTCTGGGTACTCAGCGGACACAAATCTAGAACAAATCAGACATCAGTGAAACCATTACCAACGCAGCCTGCGCTTTCTCCAATTCCTGCCTCTCTATTTGCTTCCATCTTGTTTATAGCTCTTCACAATTCACACTTCTCAATGCTTCACGTCTGTGTCTACTCAACGATTAGAAGAGTACGTATTCACCGTTCAAGAGAACACCCAGACTGCATAACTATCTCTTATTTCAGCTCTCCAGGAAGATTGGATTGCAATGTCAGGCCAATTATAAAACATAAAACTAACAGCCAGAGGCTCAGATTTGGGTAACAGAAATTGTGGGTTTCTCCTGAATGAAGGGTGCCAATAGGTCACTGGGTATAGTAAAATATATTTGCGACAAATATCTAGTAATTCATATTAATTATTTTTCTAGATCATGGTGGCAGAGAATTTAAATTTAGCTTTCACTTAAATATTAACTTGACTATAATAATAATAACTATCATTATGAGTTCTTACTATCTATGGGGCAATCATTTTTATAGGCATTATCTCATTAATCTCCACAAACTCATGAGTAGGTCCTTTCATTATCCTCAATTAGAGATGAGGACATTTGGGTGAAGAGAGGATGCTCAAATTCACATGCTTTAAGATCTATAATTGAGGGTAGAATGACTCTAAACCCATTAAATAGTCAAAAAAAGATTTACAGACTAAATATCAAAAGCATCCCAATAAAATCTGAAGGAAAATGGAAGACACTTTCTCTGAATGCTAGGCACATTTTTTTGCTAAGATAAGGAAGGCAAAAGAAAATTCTCTGACTTTAAAATAACAAATATTTTTAAAACAACAACAAAAATACTTTACTTTAATGATTATGATGAACCGTAAAGAAAACTGACACAGAGGGGCACCGGGGTGGCTCAGTTGGTTAAGCGGCTGCCTTCAGCTCAGGTCATGATCCCAGGGTCCTGGGATCTCACCCTGGGATCTCACCCCGGATCAGGCTCCCTGCTCAGTGGAGAGCCTGCTTCTCCCTCTCCCTCTGCCTGCTGCTCTGCCTACTTGTGCCCTCTCTCTCTATCAGATAAATTAATAAATAAACCTTTAAAAAAAAAGAAAACTGACATATTTCAACCCATGATTTCAATAAATCTCCTAATTTTATGTTTTAAGTTTTTAAGTATTGAGATTAAACAATTCTAAATATATCTTTAGATAATACAAGGACATGAGATACAGTGAAATAATAATAATTGTTAGCATTATAAATTAAGGCACTTTGACTAATGCAACTCAAGAGTAAATTTGTCAGGCATGTGTGAGCCAAACTTAGAGAATCATGCAACTAAGAGCCAAACGCATTTCTGTACTTAAGAAAATGATGAAATGAAAAGTAGCCTTCCTGTGGGAGGAGAGGGGATGGACATGAAACAGGATGTTGAACAAGGATAAAGGTGACAGGGGCAAAGTCAAAAACAGTAATTATAACCTCTTGTGGGAAAACCAACTTTCAGAGTTAAAACTTGTCCTACAATTTTGAGAACATGGGATATTAACCTGATATAAAAGGAAGAGGGAAATAGCTCGTCAACTTACACGTTCCAGTTCAAACACATACAGATTTTCAGCAAACACGTCTTCATACAGGAAATAAAAGAGCCCGGTTTTATATAGGTTGCAGTTCCTGAGCCAATTTTCTATAAATACCCCACTGATGTCAAGTGAATTACAGTCTTCTCCAGCTAAGGAAGCTGTAGGCAAACCCAGAAGCCTATTAAGAAGAAAATGACAAGCTTCAGGCACCTAATTGCATTAGCTCATCACCAGTAAGACACCAGAAGTCTGAAACTAATCTGACTGGGGATTGACTGGAATTGAATCTACTGTAGGATGTTTCTTTTTCCCCCTCAGACTTACATGTTTAAGGAGAAAAATGTGTTGACCTGTTTGGTGAAAGGCAATTTTATTTTCTCTTTTAGCCAATCAAAAAAAAAATTGATATGCTTTGGTTAATTTTACTAATATTTATAATAAAACACTTCTATGAATAAGAATATAAAAATAATTTTTGGAGAAAACAAAGTAGGTATTTACCATCCACTAGTGAGTCATTAGTAGTAGTCTTAAATTATAGCTGGTATATCAGTATACTCTCCCCTCACTGCAAAAAACTCTCTTTCCCTACCTTCACCCTGTCAAAATTCCCTGCCTCCCCTGCTGTCCATAGTGGGCACCTACAGCATTTGATCTGTCTCTTACTTGGCTATCAAATGCTTTTTGTCACTTGCAGCAGATACAATCTATGCTCTGCCCCGACGTTTTCAGAACACTTACTTATCCTGTAGGCTTCTTTCTGGTGCCTCTGTGCCTTCACATAGTTTTTAATAGCCCCCACGTGACGTTCTTTCAGGAGTGCCTCCCTTGAGCTATGCAAGCACCAAGCCTTCATACAAAGAGCGGGTCAACAGTGAAGTCTGAATCCCAGACTTCTTGAAGGATACAGTCACGGGGGTTAGAGCATGAAAGCCCAGCATCCTTGCCTCCAGTCAGGAAAATAAACAAAAATTAAAAAAAAACAACAACAACAACAAAAAACTGAAGTATGACTCATGTTCCAGGTATCCATTGCCAGAATCAGACTGAGGCTGGGATTTTGCCTGAAATCATATCCTTGCCTGATTTCCTTTCCTTTCCTGCTCTGTTCCCCACAAATCCCTATGGTTACTTTCAGAGTCCTCCCATAAAAAATCACTTGCAGATGAATCATCCTTTTAGTCTGCTATGGGGATCTTGACCTAAGTTACTATTTTTCTGTCCTTTCCTGGTTTTTTTTATTATTATTCTCACTTAGCACCCATTCATTAGAAATTTCTTAAATACTTAGGGTGAGCCAGACAATTTCCTATGTTCTAGGAGGTTACAGTTTATTGGAATAAAAAAGAAAAACATAGGGAGGGGTTGTTTTTACATGTTCAAAAGGGAACCTTCACGTACATTCTCACACGCAGCACCTGTCATGGTGATCTCTTCCTAGAATGTATTGCACTTGATTTATAAAGGAGCAAGAAATGGTTGGAAAATCTTGGCTTTTATAAAAGCAAACAATCGATTCCAAAACACATTTTTCATAAAGTGTGAACCAGAAGGTACATACAACCCCAAAAGATGTAAGATTACACATAGCATTTCTTAGTGTATTGATTAAGTACACAGAAATGAAATTTGGTCCAACAAGTTTTTAAATGAAATGGATTTGAATTTTGTAACTGAAATGTATTCTAACTTTTTCTTATTTGTAAATCAGAGTAAGAACCTTATTACATTGGCAAATTAGAGGATTAAATTTACTAATCTATAGATTGAAGTTAAATATAAGAACAAGAAACAACTGTTTTATGAAATATAATCACACACAGACAAATAGAAAAAGACTAAAAATAGGTTAGTTGATCAAAGAAAAATGGGGTGTTATTGCATAGTAATAGAATGACAGAAACAATATAGTTTCATTGTTAAGAATATTATTCCTAAAGGGGTACTTGGGTGGTTCAGTCAATTAAGGGTCTAACTCTTGGTTTCAGCTCAGATCATGATCTCACCATCATGGGACCAAGCCCTGAGCTGGGCTTCTTGTTCAGTGCAGAGTCTGCTTCAGATTCTCTCTCCCTCTTCTTCTCCATCCCCCTCTATCCCTACCCCCATTTACTCATGTGTGTGTTCTCTTTCTCTTTCAAATAAATAAATACAATCTGGAAAAAAATAAAAAATAAAAAGTATTCCTATGAGTTCCGGGGAAGATGGCAGAGTAGCAGGACCCTAAGCTCACTGTGTCCCAACAGTACCACTAGATAAAAATTATATGAGTGTAAATAACCTAGAAAACAAGCCAAAGATTGGCAGAACAGCCTGTCCATAGCTAAATGTACAGAAAAGTCCACATGGAAGAGGACAAGAATGGAGAAAGAGCCTGGAGCTAAAGGGCCTTGTGGGATTGTTCATGGGCCAGAGGGATACCAAGGGTATGGGGGGAGTGGGAGTGGGGGGCATTCTCTCACACCAACCAGCCCCTGCATGGGAAACTTTCACCAGAAAGATGAATCCCTATAACATTTGGCTCTAAAACATAGGGGCCAGATTTTGCAAGTTCTTACAATCATTTGGTGCTTAATACCTGGAACTTTAAAATTCAGTGGCTTAGCTCTGGGAGAGGCAGGAGGGTAAGAGGAAACTAAGTCTCTGTTCTAAAGAGACACCACAACAAACAGCCCCTCAGAGGTAAAGCATAGAGACAATAGTTTGAAAAATGCCTCAGGTATATGGTAAGGAGATTTGTTTACTAATCTCAGAGTGGAGCAGGGATCCCTGGGAAACTTCTCCAGGAACAAAGGTGCTGACAGACACTATTTCTCTCCCCTGACCCCCAGCCTAGATAAAAGGATATCTGCTGGAACTGGCACAGTGCAAACACTTGGAACCCAACTTGCTAACAGTGTGACAGTGTGACCCATTTACCTGTGCTCTCCTGTAGATATGCCCCCTCCACCTGGGCTTTGGTTTCAGGTCTCTGCCCACAACAGACCTACATAAAACATGCTAACACTAGGTGCCTTGCACCTGAATTTTTCTGTGGATCTGCTTTTTCCCAACCAGCCTGCTTTGGCCCCCAGCAGCTTTAGGTACCCTCTTGCAACGGACCTGTGCAGAACTTACTGGCACCATGTACCAGACGCCCCTCCTGCAGACCTGCTCCCTCCAGTGTCATTGGTGCCAAACCTGACAGTGTACAAGTAGTTCCAAGAGGGACCAACAGCACTCCAAAGTGACTCCAGCCCAGGGAGAGGAGCAGATGACCACAAACACCGCGCCAACTACAGTCCTAGCAGGAGGCTGAGGGGCAGATATCTTGTCTGATTGTAGGTCCTGCTTATCAACAAAACAATTCTCAGGGGACAATACAGGGAAGTGCCCTGAAGTCTGGTGCTACTCCATGTCTGGCAAACTCCTGGTCTAACTCAATTTAAACACAAGGTAGCCCCCCACTGGACTGCTAACAACAGAGGGAACAGCCCTGCCCACAACAGGTAAAGAAAGCCACTGCAGACAACTGGACTAAAGGCAAAAATGGCCCAGCCACAACATTAGGGTCCAAACAACACACATGAGGCAACTCTAAAGTACCAGGTTCTGTGAACAGGGGACACTGTGCAGCAGGGTGTTATAGGACCTCTCCTTCATAAGGTCTACTTGCAAGAGCAGGAAATGTAGCTGACTTTTCTAACACAAAAGAACAGATATAGAGAGACAAAATGAGGAGACAGAGGAATATGTCTCAAATGAAGGAATCCGACAAAACCACAGCAAGAGAGCTAAATGAACAGAAATAAGTAACATGCTGATAAAGAATTTGAACTAATGGTCATAAAGATATTCACTGGACTTAAGAGTGGAGAACTTCAGTGAAGCCCTCAATAAAGAAAGAGAAAACATAAAAAGAATCAATGAGAGCTAAAGAACTGAATAACTAAACTAAAAATACACTAGAAGAAGGAAATGGTATACCAAAGGAAGCAGAAGAATGGCTCAGCAATGCAGAGAACAGAGTAATGGAAAGCAGTCAATCTGAATAAGAGAGAGAAAAAATAATAACAAAAAATCAAAATAGACTTAGGGAGCACAGCAACAACATCAACTGTAATGACATTTGCACTGCAGGGATCCCAGAAGGAGAAGAGAGGGAAAAAAAAGGGCAGAAAATTCATTTGAAGAAATAATACCTGAAAATTTCCTAAATCTGGGAAAGGAAAGAGAAATCCAGATACAGGAGTCAAGGAGACAACACCAACCCAAGCGGTCCACACCAAGATACACAGTCATTAAAGTAGAGAAGGAAAAGTACTGGGATGCCTGAGTGGCTCAGTTGGTTAAGGGTCTGCCTTTGGCTCAGGTCATGAGCTGGGGTCCTGGATCAAGTCCTGCACTGGGCTCCTCTTTCTGTAGGAAACCTGCTTCTCCCTCTGCCTTTGCTCTCTTTGTTTGTGTGTGCTCGCTGTCTCTCTCTCTCTCTCTCTCTTTGAAAAATAAATAAATAATCTTAAAAAAAAAAAGTACTGATAAAGAGAGAATTTTAAAGCAGGAAGAGAAAACAGTTACATACAAGGGAAATCCCATAAGGCTATTGGCAAATTTTTCAGCAGAAATGTTCCAGGCCAGAAGAGGGCAGTGTGGTATAGTCAACGTGCCAAAAGAAGTAAAAACAAAACAAAACAAAACAACAAATAAACAAACAAAACATGAAGCCAAGAATACTCTATCCAGCAAGGCTATCATTCAGAATAGAAGGAGAAATTATTTTCCAAGACAAAAGTTAAAGGAGTTCATGAACACTAAACCAGCCCTTCAAGAAATGTTAAAGTAGGTTCTTAGAATGCAGAGAAACACCAAAAATAGGAGTAAGAAAAGTAGGATGTGTAAAAGCACCAAAAATAAATATATCTATAAAAGTCAGTCATGGATTTACAAAATAAAAGGATGTAAAATATGACACCATGCACCTAAAATGTGAGGGGAGAGGAATAATGAATGGGTTCAAACATAGCCAAACAGCAAAATATAGACTATTATATGCATGTTATATATAAACCTTATGTTAAGCACGAATAAAAAAAAAAAACAGTAATAGATATGTAAAAAATAAAGAGAAAGGAATCCAAGTATATTACTAAAGAAACCCAACAAACCATAGAAGAACTACAAAAACAATCATAAAAGTAGCAAAATAGTAGTATATACCTATCAATAATTCCTTTGAATGCAAATGGACTAAATGTTCCAATCAAGACACACTGAGTGATGGAAGGCACAAAAAGCAAAACCCATCTATATGCAGCCTGCAAGAGGTCATTTCAGACCTAAAGACACATGTTGATTGAAAGGTAAGGCATTAAAAGCATTGCATTCCATGCAAATGGAAGTGAAAAGAAAGTTGTGGTAGCAATACTTATATAGGACACAATAGAACTGAAAACAGAGTCTGTAACAAAGACAGAGAAGGACATTATACAGTCATAAAAGGAACAATCCAACAAGAAAATATAATAATTGTAAATATTTATGTACCCAACATGGGAGCACTTGATATATAATAAATACAGCTAATAACAAACCCAAAGGAAGGAATCAACAGTAATACAATAACAGTAGAGGACTTTAACACTCCCTTACATCAATGGAAGGATGATCCAAAAAATTAACAAGTAAACAGTGGCTTTGAGTGACACATTGGACCAGAAAATCTAAGAGATATATTCGGAACATTCCATCCCAAGACAACAGGATATACATTATTTTTAAGTGCCCATAGAACATTCTCCAGAATAGATCACATATCCAGAACAGATTCTAAACAAGTCCCCCAGAAATCAAATAGATTAAAATCCTATCATAGTTGTTTTCTCACCATAAGCTATGAACCTACAAATCAACTACACATACATGTATGGACACACACACACACAAACAAAAAACAGGAACAAACACAAATACATGCTGGCTAAACAACATGTTCCTAAACAGTGAATATGTCAATGAAGAAATTAAAGAGGAAATCCAAAAATACATGCAGGCACATGAAAATGAAAACACAATGGTGCAAAACCTTTGGGAAGTGACAAACACTTGTAAGAAGGAAGTTTACAGCAATGCAGACTACTCTCAAAAAGCAAGAAAAATCTGAAATAAACAACTTTATAAAGTAACAAGAAAAAGAAAAATCCTCAAGCCAGTAGAAAGAAATAATAATCCCCAAGTCAGTAGAAAGAAATAATAATTAGAATAATTAGAATAAATATTAATGAAATAGAAACTAAAAACAAAAATAATAGAACAGATCAATGAGACCAGGAGCTAGTTCTTTTAAAGGATCAACTAAATTGACAAATTCTGATTCATAAAATGAGAAGCGGGAGAGAAATAAAAACCAACGCCACAGAAATACAAAGGATTACAAAAGAATATCATAGACAATTATATGCCAACAGATTGGACAAGCTAAAAAAAGTAATAAATTTTCAGAAATATATAAACTATCGAAACTGAATCAGGAAGAAACAGATATTCTGAATCGATTACTGACAATGAAACTGAAACAGTAATAAAAAAACTCACAACAAACAAGAGTCCAGAACCAGATTGTTTCACCAGTGAATTCTACCAAACATTTAAAGAAGAGTTAATACTTAATCTTCCCAAAAGATTCCAAAAAATAGAAAAGGGAAACTTCTAACTTCACTGTATGAGGCTAGCATTACCCAGACACCAAAACCACATAAAGACATCACTAAAAAAGAGAACTATAAGCCAGTATTCCTGATGAACACAGCTGCCAAATTTCTCAACAAAATACTAGCAAACTTAATCTAACAATACATTAAAAAAAAAAAATTCACTACTATCAAGTGGGATTTATTCCTGGGATGTAAGGGTGGCTCCGTGTTCACAAATCAATCAATGTGATACACCACATTCACCACGTAAGCATATGATCATTTCAATAGATGCAGGAAAAAAACATTTGACAAAGTACTACACCCATTTATGATATAAACCATTAACAAAGTTGGTTTAAAGGGAATATTCCTCAATATAATAAAGGTCACATATGAAAAACCCATAACAAACATAGGCAATGGTGAAAAATTTAGAAACTATCCCCCTGAGATCAGGAACAAGACAAGGATATTCACTCTCACCAGTTTTATTTGACATAGCAATGGAAGTCCTAGCCATAGCAATCGCACAAAAACAACAACAACAACAAGAAGTCATCCAAATTGGTTAAAAAAAAAAGAAAGTGAAATGTTCACTATTTGCATATGACATGATATTATGTATAGGAACATCTAAATAGAGACGCCTGGGTGGCTCAGTCGGTTAAATGTCAAACTCTTGGTTTCTGCTCAGGTCATGATCTCAGGGTCATGGAATTGGGCCCTGTGTTGAAGCCAGTTTAAGGCTCCAGGCTCAGGATGGAGTCTGCCTGAATTTCTCTTTCCCTCTCCCTCTGTCTCGCAGTGTCAGTGTCTCTCTCTCTCTCTAAAATAAATCTTAAGGAAAAAAAAAAAAACCTAAAGAAGCCACCAAAAAGCTACTAGAACTGATAAATGAATTCAGTATAGTTGTGGGATACAAAATTAATATACAATAATCCACTGCATTTCTATTCACTAATAATGAAGCAGAAGAAAGTGAAATTATAACAGCAGTTACATTTACAATTTTACCAAAAATAATAAAATAGCTAGGAATAATCTTAACCAAGGAGGTGAAGGACCTGGACTCTGAAAACTGTGAAACATGGATGAAAGAAATTGAAGATGGCACAAATGGAAAAAAAATTTCATCCTCATGGACTGAAAGAATAAATCAGGTCAAAATGTCCATATTACCCAAAGCACTCTACAGATTTAATGCAACTCCTATCAAAATAGAAGTATCATTTTCCACAGAACTAGAACAAATAATGAAATTTTTATGGAACCCCAAATTACTCTGACCAGCTAACGCAATCTCGAAAAAGAAGAATGAGACTGAAGGTATCACAATCTCAGATTTCAAGATATATTAGAAAGCTTAGTGATCAAAACAGTATGGTACTGGCACAAAACACAGATACATAGATCAAAAGAACAGAATAGAGAGTCCAGAAATAAACTCATAATTATCTGGTCTATTAAACTTTGACAAAGAAGGCAAGAATATGTTCCAGAAAAAAAGAGAGTGCCTTCAACAAATGGTGTTGGGAATCAGGGTATGGACGTGAAAAATAATAAAACTGGACCACTTTCTTACGCCACATACAAAAATAAACTCAAAGTGAATTAAAGACCTAAATGCAAGATCTGAAACCATAAATATCCTAGAAAAGAGTGCAGGCAGTAATTTCTCTGACGCTGGACACAGCAATTTTTTTTCTAGATATGTCTCCTGAGGCATGGGAAATTAAAGACAAATATAAACTTCTGGGACTACATCAAAATAAAAAGCTTCTGCACAACAGGAATCAATTTTTAACAAAATTAAAAGACAACCTACTAAATGGGAGAAAATATTTGTAAAGTACACATCTGATAAAGGGTTAGTATCGAAAATATAAAGTTATGTAATTCAACACCTCAAATCCCACAAATAATCCAAATAAAAATGAGCAGAAGACACGAACATTTCTCCAAAAAAGTTACATAAATGTCCAACAGACACATGAAAAGATGCTCAATATTACTCATCATCAAGGAAATGCAAATCAAAATCACAAAGAGATATCACCTCACACCTGTCAGAATAGCTAAAATAAAAAATACAAGAAACAAGCAGTGTTGGCAAGGATGTGGAGAAAAAGTAACCCTCACGCACTGTTTGTTGGTGGGAATACAAACGGGTGCAGCCACTGTGGAAGACAGTAGGGAGGTTTCTCAATAAATTAAAAATAGAACTACCACAGGATCCAGTAATTCCACTATGGGGGGATTTAACCAAAGAATATGAAAACGCAATTGTAAAAGTTATATGCTCCCCTACATTTTTTGCAGCTTTATTTACAACAGTCAAATTATGGAAGCAGCCTGAATGTCTACTGACTGATGAATGGATAAAGAAGGTGTGGTATATATAAATAAGATGGAATATTATTCAGCCATAATAAAGATTGAAATCTTGCCATTTGCAATGACATGGATGGACCTAGAGAGAATAATGTTAAGTAAAATAAGTCAGAGAATAACAAATACCAAAATTTCACTTACATGTGGAATTTAAGAAGCAGAACTAATGAAAAAGTAAAACAGAGACAAACCAAGAAACAAACTCAACTATAGAGAACAAACTAGTAGTTACTAGAGGGGAGGTGGGAGAGAGGATGGGTGAAATAGGTGAAGGAGATTAAGAGCACACTCATCAAGGCTGAGGACTGAATAATGTGCAAAACTGTTGAATTACTATATTATACACATGAAACAAATATAGTATTGTATGCTAACTGTACTGGAATTATAATAAAAAAGAAAGACTATAAAATAACAGTATTTCTATTATTATTATTATTATTACTGTTCAGCAGAAAAAAATGCTGTTTTTAAATACATGATTTTCTCATCCTGGAGAGACAAAAAGACTCTTTTCACCCAGTCATATTAGTACCATGAAACTGAGCTCTGACCAAAACAATATGGCGACCTGATGTGACCTAAAAGACTTCAAGACTTGATTCTTTAAAAATATGGTTTAATACTGAAATTATAACTTTCTGAAGTTCATGATGGGAACAGCTCAGATTTCTGAGGCATGAAAAAAACAATTTCTCTATATATAAACTGTCTTTGTTATCAGAAATAAATCTCTGCTTATCAAAGTTGTGGAGATTTTAGAGTTTATTGTCTACCTATGCATAGTTTAGTCAATTTTGACTAACACGGTATCCAGACTTCGATAGTATACACTTTATCAACCACAGAAAGACTAACTAGACCCCTAAATAAATATTTTGTTTATAATATACTAATGTGTGGATTATAAAATTTGCACAATGTAAAAAGAAAATAGAGTTAAAAAGCAGACCTGTCTTTCTACACAGAAAGTAGCAAACCTCAAGAGAACATCAAGTAGCAATGACAATAATCCAGGTAATCTACAAAGCCATACAGTTTTTAGCCCATCAAAAGGTGAGGAAAGAAAGACATTAATGATCTAAAATCTAGAAATGAAAGGATCCTTCTAGGAAAGATCATGGCCCAGCAATTGCACTATTGGGTATTTACCCTAAAGATACAAACGTAGTGATCCAAAGGGGCACATGTACTCGAATGTTTATAGCAGCAATGTCCACAATAGCCAAACTATGGAAAGAACCTAGATGTCCATCAACAGATGAATGGATCAAGAAGATGTGGTATATATATACAATGGAATACTATGCAGCCATCAAAAGAAATGAAATCTTGACATTTGCGACAACATGGATGGAACTAGAGCGTATCATGCTTAGCGAAATAAGTCAAGCGGAGAAAGACAACTATCATATGATCTCCCTGATATGAGGAAGTGGTGATGCAACATGGGGGCTTAAATGGGTAGAAAAAGAATCAATGAAACAAGATGGAATTGGGAGGGAGACAAACCATAAGTGACTCTTAATCTCACAAAACAAACTGAGGGTTGCTGGGGGGAGGGGGTTTGGGAGAAGGGGGTGGTATTATGGACATTGGGGAGGGTATGTGTTTTGGTGAGTGCTGTGAAGTGTGTAAACCTGGTGATTCACAGACCTATACCCCTGGGGATAAAAATGTATGTTTATAAAAAATAAAAATTATATTAAAGCATAGAAAAAAATAATAATAAAAAATAGAATATGGTAAAAAAAAAAAAAAAAAGATCATGGCTGCCATCAGCCTTGATAGAAATTTGGAAGAAATTATCACAGATATGGGTAAGTGGAAGTAAGTATACTCTTGATGAGTTTTCAAGGCCAAGGATAGCTGAATTAATAGTTCACATTTCTCTGGATCATCACTGACAAAGGGAATTTGAAGTGAACTGTCAATTATTCTCCACGGGCCTTCACCAAAACAGTCATGACTGAGGGCAGGGCAGAAAAGCTGAGAGAACCACCCTCACCTGAAATGCAGGCTCATGGGTCACTCTATTCTGGGGCTAGTGGAAAAAAAGAGAATCTCTTTAGGCATTCTTATTCTTCTGACCCATATCGAGACACATTATCCATTGTACTACTGGGCATTCTGGTCCTTAAACTGAGTAGGAGAGAGTGGTGGTTCAAGCTTAGATATAAGAGAAAAAAAGTGTCAAATGCGATAAATATCCTCCAAGATGTGTGAACAATATCAAAAGGTCTATTGTATTTGTTGCTGGGCCTGCATGAGATAGGTAGGAAGTGTAGCAGAAAGAAAAATATTTGAAAAGACAATAATATATATATATTTATATATATATATATATATGTGTGTGTGTGTGTGTGTGTGTGTGTATACACACACATATACTATTACATATATATACATGGATTACATATAGTGTATATATTATATATTATATATATGTGTATATATATCTGGATTGAAGATAAAGATATCAAAGAAGCAGAAATTTCAGAAACCCCAAAAAGGGGGAAATACAAAGAAAGCCACACTTAAGCATATCATAATCAAATTACTGAAAACCAATGATAAAAGGTCATTGGAACATTCATTCTAAGCAATAACAAGAAAAATGATGGCTGTTTTCTCACCAGAATCAATAAAGTTCAGAAGATAACAAAACCACATATTTGAAGAAAAAAATTGAAAAAAATTGACAACCTGAAATTCTATATGCGAAAAAATATCCTTTAAAATGTGACAAAAACATACACCTTTTCAAGCAGACAATGCATGAAAGAATTTATCTTCTGCAGACATCAGTCTTACTTAATTAAGGAGATTCTTTAAGCTGCAGTGAAATAATAGCAGGGAGATTCTTGGTTTTGTAGAAAAAGAGTAATGTGTTGGAAAAAATAACAAACGTAAAACATTTTCTTTTTTATATATATTTATATTTCTTTAAAAAGCTATTGACTGTTTAAAGAAAAATAATAAAATTATTGTGAAACTTATCACATAATTATTAGTATGTAAAAATAAGAGTATGAATATTGGGAGACTAGTAAGTGGAAGCATACCTGTGTAAGACTTTACATTTTTAATTATAATAACCATATACTATATTATATATTAATTATTTTATATAATTATAGCATATATATTATATATTATAATACTATATTATATATTTTATTATAATATAATAAGTTATATTTATTGATTATAATCTCTAGCGCAACCACTAAAAAATAACAAGAAATGCATAACAAAAAAGTTAATGGAGGGGTATCCAGTTCTGGCTAAGTTGGAATACCTCATTCCATGATATTCCTCTCTCTTACAAACAAAAGACCCTGGTCATAAATAGAAAGCAAACACAGGAGGACTCTGAAATATGGAAATAAGAAGGAGGACTGGCTAGGTACTTTAAGACTTCAGGGGTGATACATTATATCCCAGATGGGCACTGGAAAAAACCTGTAATCTGGAACCATCAATAGCTGAGTAGAACCACAAACAACAAAGCTCCAAAAGCAGCTTTCTCTCCAGGGTCAAAGCACTGGTAAAGGATGGCTTAGCAGAACAGAAAACCACTGTGGTGATACCTGTCCTACTCTCACTAAATACCCCAGCCATCCTACCACCATGACTGATTTGGGACACTGGGCTTCCTGTGCCACCTGTTTATAAGAGGTTTTAGAGTCAGAAGACTTCAAAGACCTGTGGGACGATAACAAAAGGTCTAATGTTCCTATCTCTGGACTACCAGAAAGAGAAGAGAAAGAGAACAGGGCTGAAAAGTACTTCAAGAACATAATAGTTTCAGTATTTTGAAGATTGTGGAGTAGTAGCAGGCTGAGACAACATCAGGTAGCAGGAGATCAGCTAGATAGTTTATCAAACCATTCTGAACACCTGCAAATCCAAGAGGAGATTGGAAAGAAGAGGAGCAGCAATTTTAGAAACAGAAAAATGACCACTTTCTGAAAGGTAGGATGTGCGGAGAAATGAATCCAAAGTGATGGGAAGATAGACTGCAGAGGGAGGCACCAGCTCCCGGCAAGCAGCGGAGCAACAGAGCACAAAATCAGGACTTTTAAAAGTCTGCTTCACTTAGGGACATCACTCCAGAAGCTAAGCCAGGGTGGAGCCCACGCGGGACACCAAGGTCTCAGGTCCCACGCGGTCACAGAAGGATCAGGGGCATCTGAGTGTCACAGAGCTCGCAGGTATTAGAGCAGGAAAGCCGGCTACAGAGAGGGAGCTGAGGAGTGAGTTCTCAACTCGGGGTTACCTTAAATTGTGATCTGTGGCACAGGCCACTGCTCTGTGAGGAGGGTCCCCACAAGAAGCAGATCCAGGGACACCCCCCTAGAAGAGCTCAGGGATCTGTGGGGTTCAGATTCCAGGCGAGGCTGTGTGCCACAGACAGAGACACTTGGTCACAGGCTGGGTGAGCTCGGAGGGAGGCCAGAGGCCAGGGAGACAGGAGTGATTGAGCTTTTCTCTGAGGGGGCACTGAGGAGTGGGGTCCCGAGCTCTGGCAAGGGTGGTGCAATTCCACCTCTGGCAAAGACACTTGAGAATCACTACAACAGTGCCCTCCCCCCGAAGATCAGGAAGAAATCCAGCCAAGACCAAGTTCACTTATCAAGGAGATCAGCTGAATTCCAGAGGAGGAGAAAGTGAAGCATGGAATTCATGACTTTCCCCCCATGATTTTTTAGTCTTGCAAAGTTAATTAATTTTTTTAATTTTATTTTTTCTTATTCTATTTTTTTAACTTTTACTCTTCCTCTTTTAACATTTTTAACTAGTTTATCTTAACAATATCTTTCATAAAAAATCTCTTGAACCTTCATTATTATATTTACATTTTATCCTTCATTGTATCTAATTTTATTCTTTGTATACGCATAGGGTTTTTTCTTCTAAAAAAATGTAGGATACAACTTCTTCTAATAGATCAAAATATACCCTATATCTAGCACAGGGCTTTGCTCCAATCTCCATCCTGAGCAAATTCTCTCCACTTCCTTTTTCTTTCTTTTCCCAAGCTACTTATCCCCTCCTTTTTGAGAATTTTTAAAATTTTCATCTTCATAGTCATATTCCATCCCTTCATTGTGTTTACCCTTATTGTGTGTGAGTGTGTGTGTCTGTGTGTGTGTGTGTGTGTAAATATGTTTTTTCCTTCCTTAAAAATCTGGGAGGTAGTTTCTTCTAAGAGACCAAAATACTCCAAAATTAAGTGGGTAGCTCTGTTCTATTCACCAGTCTAATATATATATTTTCTTTTTTTCCCCTGAACTCCTTTTTAGCCCCTTTCTTACCCCCATGATTTGGGGTTTCTTCTGATTTGGTTAATGCACATTTTCTTGGGGTCTTTGCTACCCTTTTAGTATTTTATTCTCTCCTTCATATATTCTTACCTGGATAAAAAGAAGAGGTGGAAAAACTCACCATAATAAAAAGAACAAGAGGCAATGCTGAAGGCTAGGGACCCAATCAATACAGACATTGGTAATATGTCAGATCTAGAGTTCAGAATAATGATTCTCAAAGTGCTATCTGGGCTTGAAAAAGGTATTGAAGATATTAGAGAAACCCTTTCTGGAGAAATAAAAGAACTAAAATCTAACCAAGCTTAAATAAAAAAAAAATCTATTAATGAGGTGCAATAAAAAAAAATGGAGGCTCTTATCTGCTAGGATAAATGAGGCAGAAGAAAGAATTAGTGATATAGAAGACCAAATGACAGAGAGTAAAGAAGCCGAGCAAAAGAGAGACAAACAACTACTGGACCATGAGGGGAGAATTCAAGAGATAAGTAATACCCTAAGATGAAACAACATCAGAATAATTGGGATTCCAGAAGAAGAAGAAAGAGAGAAGGGAGCAGAAGGTATAGTGGAGTGAATTGTTGTAGAGAATTTCCCCAAATCCAGGAGGCAAAGAAATCCCCCTCAAAATCAATAAGAATAGGTCCATACCTCGTCATCTAATAGTAAAACTGACAAGTCTTAATGACAAAGAGAAAATTCTGAAAGGAGCCCGGGACAAGACGTCTATAACATACAATGGTAAATATTAGATTGGCTGCAGACTTATCCACAGTGACTTGGCAAGCCATAAAGAACTGGCATGATATATTCAGAGCACTAAACGAGAATAACATGTAGCCAAGAATACTATATCCAGCTAGGCTATCACTGAAAATAGGAGAGATATAAAGCTTTCAGGACAAATAAAAGCTGAAAGAATTTTTAAACACCAAACCAGCTCTACAGGAAATATTGAAAGGGATACTCTAAGCAAAGAGAGAGCCTTAAAGTAGTAGACCAGAAAGGAACAGAGACAATATACAGTAACACTCACCTTTCAGGCAATACAATAGCACTAAATTCATATCTCTCAATAGTTACCCTGAATGTAAATGGACTAAATGCCCCAATCAAAAGACACAGAGTATCAGAATGGATAAAAAACCAAAATCCATCAATATGCTGCCTAAAAGAAATTTTTTTTAGACCCAAAGACACCACCAGACTTAAAGTGAGGGGGCAGAAAA
Organism: Mustela nigripes; assembly: GCF_022355385.1. Lineage (NCBI taxonomy): Eukaryota > Metazoa > Chordata > Mammalia > Carnivora > Mustelidae > Mustela > Mustela nigripes. Next base: position 116,635,233 of record NC_081562.1, on the reverse strand, counting down.
CAATTTACCATGCTAATGGACATCAAAAGAAAGCTGGGGTGGCAATCCTTTTATCAGATCAATTAGATTTTAAAGACTATAATAAGGACAGATGAGGAAGGATGGGGAAGGACACTATATCATACTCAAAGGGTCTGTCCAACAAGAGGATCTAATGATTTTAAAGATCTATGCCCCTAACATGGGGCCAACTATATAAAACAATTAATAACAAAATCAAAGAAACACATCGACAGTAATACAGTAATAGCAGGGGACTTTAACACCTCCTCACTAAAATGGACAGATCATCTAAACAAAAGATCAACAAGGAAATAAAGATCTTCATGGACATCACAGATATATTCAGAACATTCCATCCCAAAGCAATAGCATACACATTCTTCTCGAGTGCACATGGAACATTCTCCATAATAGATCATATCCTGGGTCATAAATCAGGTCTCAACCAATATCAAAAGATTGGGATCATTCCCTGCATATTTTCAGACCACAATGCTCTAAAGCTAGAACTCAATCAAAAGAGGAAATTTGGAAAGAACCCAAATACATGGAGACTAAACAGCATCCTTCTAAAGAATGAATGGGTCAACCAGGAAATTAAAGAAGAATTGAAAAAAATCATGGAAATAAATGATAATGAAAACACAATGGTTCAAAATCTGTGGGACACAACAAAGGCAGTCCTGGGAGGAAAATATATAGCAATACAAGCCTTTCTCAAGAAACAAGAAAGGTCTCAAGTACACAACCTAACCCTACACCTAAAGGAGCTGGAGAAAGAACAACAAGGAAAGCCTAAACCCAGCAGAAGAAGAGAAATCATGAAGATCAGAGCAGAAATCAATGAAATAGAAACAAACAAAAACCAATAGAACAAATCAACGAAACTAGGAGCTGGTTCTTTAAAAGAATTAATAAAATTGACAAACTCCTGGCCAGAATTATCAAAAAGAAAAGAGAAAGGACCCAAATAAATAAAATCATGAATGAAAGAGGAGAGATCACAACTAACACAAAGAAATACAAACAACTATAAAAACATATTATGAGCGACTATACACCAGCAAATTTGACAATCTGGAAGAAATGGATGCCCTGCTAGAGACACATAAACTACCACAACTGAAGCAGGGAAGAAAGAGAAAACCTGAAAAGACCAATACCCATTAAGGAGATTGAAGCAGTCATCAAAAATCTCCCAACAAACAAGAGCCCAGGGCCAGACAGCTTCCAAGGGGAATTCTACCAAACATTTAAAGAAGAATTAATTCCTAGTCTCCTGAAACTGTTTCAAAAAACAGAAATGGGAGGAAAACTCCCAAACTCATTTTATGAGGCCAGCATTACCTTGATCCAAAAACCAAAGATCCCATCAAAAAAGAGAATTACAGACCAATATCCTTGATGAATACAGATGCAAAAATTTTCACCAAAATACTAGCCAGTAGGATCCAACAGTACATTTATTCAGGATTTTTTCAGGGCTGCAAGGTTCGTTCAACATCTGCAAATCAATCCATGTGACACAATACATTAATAAAAGAAAGAACAAGAACCATATAATACTTTCAATAGATGCTGAAAAAGCATTTGACAATGTGCAGCATCCTTTCCAGATCAAAACTCTTCAAAGTGTAGGGATAGAGGGTACATACATCAATATCATCAAAGCCATCTATGAAAAACCCACCGCAAATATCATTCTCAATGGAGAAAAACTGAGAGCTTTTCCGCTAAGGTCAGGAACACGCCAGGGATGTCCATTATCACCACTGCTATTCAACATAGTATTAGAGGTCCTAGCCTCAGCATTAAGACAACAAAAAGAAATTAAAAGCATCCAAATCGGAAAAGAAGAATTCAAACTATCACTCTTTCAGATGATAAGATACTATGTGGAAAACCCAAAAGACTCCACTCTAAATCTGCTAGAACTTGTACAGGAATTCAGTAAAGTGTCAGGATATAAAATCAATGCACAGAAATCAGTTGCATTTCTATACACCAACAAGAAGACAGGAGAAAGAGAAATTAAGGAGTCAATCTCATTTACCATGATACCTCAAAGCATAAGATACCTAGGAATAAACCTAACCAAAGAGGCAAAAAATCTGTATTCAGAAAACTATAAAGTACTCATGAAAGAAATTGAGGAAGACACAAAGAAATGGAAAAATGTTTCATGCTCATGGATTGGAAGAGCAAATATTGTGAAAATGTCTATGCTACTTAAAGCAATCTACACGTTTAATGCAATCCCTATCAAAATCCCATCCATTTTTTTCAAAGAAATGTAACAAATAATCCTAAAATTTATATGGAACCAGAAAAGACCTCGAATAGCCAGAGGAATACTGAAAAAGAAAGCCAAAGTTGGTGGCATCACAATTCCGGACTTCAAGCTCTATTACAAAGCTGTCATCATCAAGACAGCATGGTACTGGCACAAAAACAGACAAATAGATCAATGGAACAGAATAGAGAGCCCAGAAATAGACCCTCAACTCTATGGTCGACTAATCTTTGACAAAGCAGGAAAGAATGTCCATTGGAAAAAAGACAATCTCTTCAACAAATGATGTTGGGAAAACTGGACAGGCACATGCAGAAAAATGAAGCTGGACCATTTCTTTACACCACCTTACATTTATATGTTAAAAAAAAAAAAAAAGAACATAATAGCTGAAAACTCCCAAGTTCGGCAAAAGAAATAAAACTAAGCAAACTTAGTGGGCTCCTGACAATGTCACTCTAAAGAAATCATGCCATTATTATACATATTAATCTAACTTCAAAAAAACTAATGACAAAGGAAAACACTTAAAAGAATTTAGAGAGAAATGAAATACCTATGAAGTAACAACAACTTGAATGATGATGGATTTCTCATCAGAACCAGGAAGCCAGATGAAAAGGATACTTTCCTCTTCTGTTTTCTGTTTAATTAATAGACTATGTTTTTAAAAAATTGACGTGAAATTGACATACATTATATTAGTTTCAGATGTACAATATTATGGTTATGATTTGATACTTGTATATATTTCAAAATTATCACAGCAATTAACATTTGTCACCATATATGGTGGCTGAAATTTTTTTCCTGTGATGAGAAATTTAAAAATCTACTCTCTTAGCAACTTGCCAGTATGAAATATGGTATTATTAACTATGGTCACCATGCTGTAAAGCACATCCCCATTTAACTGAAAGCTTGTACCTTTTCACTTTCTTCAGCAATTCAGCCCACCTCTCATCCTCCGCCTGTGGTAAGTTCCAACCTGCAACACGTTCTCTATATCTATGAAGTTTTTGTTTTGTTATCAGGTTCCACATGTAAGTGAGGTCCTTCTCTGAATTATTTCATCTAGCACAAGCCCTCAAAGGCCATCCATGTCACAAATGGCAAGATATCATTATCTTTTATGACCTGAATAATAATACTGTCTTGTATGTATATGTTCTCCCTCCCACCCAGGGCACCCACCCAGGGCACTGAGATTGATTCCAAATCTTAGTTATTGTAAATAATGCTGCAGTGAACACAGAGGCGCACATATTTTTTGAAGATAGTGTTTCTTTTCTTCAGATGAATAGAACTGCTAGATCTTAAGGTATTTCTATTTTTAATATTTTGACGAACCTCCATATTCTTTTACCTAGTAGTGGCACTAAATTACATTTTCACCAACCATGCACAAGAGTTCCTCTTTCTCCACATCCTATTTGTTTCTTGCTAATATATGTTTTTATACGTATTTTTAAATATTTTATTTATTTACTTGAGAGAGAGAGCATGAGAGGGGAGAAGGTCAGAGGGAGAAGCAGACTCCGCACTGAGCAGGGAGCCTGACGCGGGACTTAATCTTGGGACTCCAGGATCATGACCCGAGCTGAAGGCAGTTGCCCAACCAACTGAGCCACCCAGGCACCCTATTTCTTCTTAATATATTAAGACAAATTTTAGGTTTACAGAACAATTAAGCATGAACACAGTTTCCCTTATTGTTAACATCTTTCTATAGTGTGGTACATTTGTTACAATTAATATACCAATATTGATACATTATTAACTAAGGCCCATAGTTTATGTTAGGATTCATTCCTTGTGTTTTATACTTCCACCTGTTAATTGTTTTGACAAGTGCAAAAAATCACATATCCATTAAACTATCATATGGAAGACTTTCACTGCCCTAAAAATCCCCTGTGCTTTGCCCTTTCATCCTTTCTTTCCCCTAACCTCTAACAACCACTTATCTTTTTATAATCTTCATACTTTTGCCATTTCTAGAACATCAGATAACTGGAATCACATGGCATGTAATCTTTTTATACTAGTTTCTTTGATTCAACAATATGTACTTAAGATACTTCCATGCCTTTTTGTGGTTGATAGCTCATTTCTTCTTAGACTGTCTAATGTATCTCATTGTGTGGATGTACCATAACTTATCCACTCACCAACTGAAGGACATCTTAATTGCTTTCAAATTTGGGAAATTATTAATAAATCTGCTTTAAGCATTTGTCTTCAGGTTTTTGTGTACACTTAAGTTTTCAGTTATATTGGCTAAATGCCTAGAAATGTAATTATCAGATTGTTTGGTCAGACTACATTTAGTTTGTAAGCAACTGCCAATCTGTTTTCCCAAGTATCTGTACCATTTTGCATTCCCACTACCAATTATTGAGTTTCTGTTGCTTCATGCCCTTGTCAGCATTTAAAATGTTTGTTAGAGTTTGGGTTATTGGCTATTCTAATAGCTGTGCCACAAAATTTCCTTGTTACTCTATTCTATTTTATTTAGAATTTTATTTGAGAGAGAAAATGAGAGAGAGAGAGAACTTGAAAGGGGAGAGGTCAGAGAGAGAAGAGAATCCCCACCAAGCAGGGAGCCCAATGTGTGACATGATCCCAGGATTCCAGGATCATGAACTGAGACGAAGGCAGTTGCTTAACCAAATGAGTGGGTGCCTCTCCTTGTTATTTTAACTGAAAATCCCTTAATGACAGTATGATTGTGGAGTATCATTTTTTATATTCTTATTCATCATCTAATATCTTCTTTGGTGAGGTGCCTATTAAGGTCCTTACCCATTTAAAAACTGAGTTCTTTTCTTGTGGAATTTTAAGAGTTGGTTGTATATTTTAGATACAGACCGTTAACAAATATGTGCTTCGATACTCCCAGTGTATGGCTTGTCTTTTGCAGAGTGTAAGTTTTTAATTTTAATGACGTTCAACTTGATTTTTTTCATGGATCATGCCTATGGTGTTGTATCTAAAAAGCCATTGCCAAACCCACAGCTACTTAAATTTTCCAACGTTACTTTCTAGAAACTTGATAGTTTTGTGTTTTACGTTTAAACCTCTGATCCATTTTGAGTTAATCTTTGTGAAAGATTATAAGGTCTATATCTACTGCTTTTTTTTTTTTAAATATGTGGATGCCCATTATGTTCATAGTATCTTTATTCATAATAGCCCTGAACCACAAACTAATTAACTTGTGGGTCAAAGTGGAAGTCTCAAGGGAAATGAAACATACAAAGAACCGAATAAATTTTGTGGGATGTATGTAATGCAATACTGAGAGGTAAATCTATTGTACTAAGTGCTTATTTTAGAAAAAGTATTTAAAAATAATAATCTAAGCCTCTGTCTTAAGTGACCAGATGAAGAACAAAATCAATTATAACAATTTGAGCATAAATAAGTGAAATAGAAAACAGAAGAAAAAAATAGAGAAAATTAAGCAAAAAGCTTTTCTTAAAAAAAAGCATAATTTAAGTGTAAATCTAGCAAAATGTACACAATGGTGTTACGTTAAAAAGTATAAAATGCTGAGAAAGGAATATAGAACAGACAAATAAATGGAGAGATATAACATGTTCATGGATCAAAAAACTCAACATATAATGTCAATTATCTTCCAAATTGATTTGCTGGTTTAATGCAATTCCTATCACAAGCTCAACAAAACTATTTTATAGACAGAGGGAATGCAATGAAACTAGCATAACCAAAACAGCTTTGAAAAAGAGAAGAAAATGGCGAAGATCAGTCAGCCCAATACACAAACACACACACACACTAATCGAAAAAAAATGTAGTACCGGTGGACTGACATAGAGATCAATGTAACATACAGAGAATCCATCAGTAGACTAGCACCGTCATGGTCAACTGATTTGTCAAACATGGTAAAGTAATTAAATGAAGGAAGGGTAGTCTTCTTAACAAATACTGCTGAAAAATAAATAACTAAGTCTTGATCTAAACCTCAATTGTATACAAAAATTACCTCCAACTGGGTATTAGATTTACATTTAAAGCATAAAATTATCAAACTTCTAGAAGAAAATATAGCTCTAGGAGAGACCATGCTATGAGAATCAAGAGACAAAATACATGGGGGCATCTGGGTGGCTCACTTGGTTAAGCCTCTGCCTTTGGCTCAGGTTATGATCCCAGAGTTGTGGGATCAAGCCCTGCATGAGGCTCTCTGCTCATCAGTGAGCCTGTTTCCCCCCTCTCTCTTCCTGCCTCTCTGCCTACTTGTGGTCTCTCTGTGTCAAATAAATAAATAAAATCTTTGGGAAAAAAAAAAAAGAGACAAACTACAGACTTGACTAAGTATTTGCTATCCAAATATCTGACAAAAGACTCATTTCTAAAATATATATAGAACTCTCAACACCTCAACAGTAAAAGCAAAAATAAAATCCAATTAGAAAATGGGCAAAAGACATGAACAGACATATTACCAAAGAGAATATGCAGATCATAAATAAGCACATAAAAATATGTTCAACATCATTAGCCATTAGACAAATGCAAATTAAGAGCATGATGAGGTATCATAACATACCTTTTAGAACAGCTAAATATTTTTTAAAGTTATATTAATAGCAAATGCTGGTGAGAATGTGAAAAATCCAATTTTTTCCTATCCTTCGTAAGAATAGCAAAATTGCACAGCCACTCTGGAAAATAGTTTGGCAATTTTACACTTTGCATGGAACCCAGTATTTATATCCCTGCGCATTTATCCGAGGAAATAAAAACTTATGTCTACACAAAACCTGCCTATTAACAGCATTTATTTATTCAGAATAGCAGAAACTCAGAAACTATCCAAATGCCATTCAAGAGGTTCAAAGCGTGAATTGTTCAACTGGTACCTCCGTACAATGGAACGTTACTCAGCAATTTAAGAAAGACACTGTTACGAGTACAGCTTCAGTGGATCCCAACAGAATTTTGCTGGATGAAAAAAGTGAATCTTAAAAGGTTGATTACTGTATGAATTAATTTATATAACATTCTTGAAAGAGTAAAATTATTGAGATGACAAGTGCAGGAGTGATTGCCAGGGGCTAAGGAGATGGGGAGAAGAGAGTAGGTGTGACTGTAAAGAAGTAGTAGAAGGGATATTTGTATTGATAGAAAGTTTTGTATTTTGAATGTGGTGGTTGTTAAACTAATCTATGGACATGATAGAGTTGCATAAGAGTATACACACACAAACACAAAAATAAGTGCATGAAAAACTGGTGAGATCTAATAAAGTTATAGACTGCATTGTCAATTTTCTGGTTTTGATAATTTTTTTTTTTTAAGAAGTCATCATTGGAGAAAACTAGCTTATGGTTACATGGAATTTGTTATCTTTCCAACTTCCTGTTCATCTAGAATTATTTCAAAATTTAAAAAAGAGTCAAAGAACATAGAGTAGAATGCTAAGCCAAATGAACAATAAAACTTCAACTCATCCTTGGGACAGATAAAGGAAAAAATAGGGGATGTGATACATCAGACTCAAATAAAATGGTACATTTAAACACAAATATATGAATATATATAATTATAGATAGCTGACCAAGTTGAGGCACATAACAGAATATTATTTGGCAGTAGCAAAGGACAACTTTTCAACTGAAATGATGAATCTTGAAAGAGATATGCTCCTGAAAACAAAAAACAAAAAACCCAAAGAACTCAAAGTGTAGTATTACATTTGTTTGAAGTCTGAAACCAGACCACATTAAACTATGGTTAAGACAAGTTAGAAAAGTAGCTGCCCTACAGGGGGCATATTTGACTGGAAGTGAAAAAAAACAAAAAAACAAAAAAAAAGGAGCTCTAGAGAGTGATGGAAATATTCAATGCCTTGGTAGATATGTGGGTTTCAAAAGTATATGCATTTGTCAAAACGAATCAAACTGTACACTTAATGTGGGTACATTTCTATGAATGTAAATTATACTTTAATTTTAATATGTTCTTTAAAAAGAACTTTAAAAATTTTCCCACATCCATATGAATCATTTAATATACTTCCTGGGAAGCCCACGCTCCATTTGGGCATCGCCAGAACAGTAACATGGTATGGTAGCTGTGGGCACTTTGGAAGCTAGGTCTCAAGGCCTGGGCACTCGTTTTTACATGATTACATACTGACCAGATGCTGTTCAAATAATCCACCTTGTTTTCACCCCCACATTTTGAGGAAAAGGCAAAATGAGAAAGCCTCAAAGTATTTTTAACCAAAAGATAAGAGATTTTGTATCCATTTTGAACAGTCTTACGAGGAGAGTGCTGACAACTTCTTGGCTTTCTTAAGATGTAAAATAAAATAAAAGAGCCTCAGGACGACTGCAGGGGAAACGTCAGTTAGACTTTATTTAGGAAACACTTGAATAACCCGTAAGGATTAAGCCCAGTTATAATCATGTATCTCTGACAATAAACAAATATATTGTATACAGAACCTCAAGGTGAAAGTCTTCCTCTCAGATGGACCTTTAATTCCTTAAGAATTTGTTTCCCATCATTTGGAGAACCGGTGCTGCAAACTCCTTTGTCTTGCACTTACTTATTGTAAGCTAGTCTCGGAAAATGATCTCTGTGACAACCTGGCTGGAAGGCGCAGTCCCTAACCTCCAATACAATTTTATTCAACCTGACTTGAAAAACCAGAAAACAGTTCAGCTCAACAATAAAGGGGACACAGCAGAATGTCATCAGCTGTATTTATAGGGATAGTCCGAAAAAATGTATCATTTTCTGAGAATAGGTGATAACCAATAAATATGGTAAAGATACTACTACAGCAGGCCCTGAGATAATCCTGTCAGCCGATCAGGAAGGAGTAACTGTATGAAGCAGTTCAGATCAAGTTCAAAAACAAAGTACACCCAAGGTAACACAAATAGGACAATTAGGTGTGGACACAAATAGGACAATTAGGTGTGGACAGCAATACTCTACAGGTTTTGGACATACCGCAGCCCTTTTTAAAGTGCTGACGTTCTCTTTGTTGCTATGTCCTTTATCTTAGAAATGAGTAGTCAGTATTTTACACTTTCCTCTTGGGCATTTCAAGACTCCATACTCATGATGGTATCCAGCTCTGTTCTATTAAAGCAAAGAAACAGATAAGCTTATTTACTGAACAGATGTGTACAGAATTATTTTCTGCTGAGAAGTCTAAAATGGAAACATAGATCCCTGCCTTCATGGAGATTAGCATCATGTACAAGTTCATAAATACACGTTGAACAAATTAGTGAAGGAGCATCAGGAGTGCAGAGGGGGGAAGCGGGAAGGAGAACTGCCACTTATTGTTCATCCACAATTCTCGTCTCAGTTAAGCCTCCTGCGCATCATCTCATTTAACCCCACCCTTGTCTTCTTTTGGAGATGAATAAAGGACACTCAAAAAACTCAAGTGCTCAAAAGCACAGAGCTTAAGGGTAAAGCCATAATTCCCAGCTGCTGAAAGTCCCACTCGACCGGACTGTCATTCTATGGGATCACAGTCGTTTTTAGTACTCCGTGGTGTCTATGAAACTTCCAATCAGAATTGCATGACTTTGAATAATCTTGCTTGAATGGTTCATATTTTGTGGTTTGGGCAGTTCTTTAGCTTTAAGTGTTCTACCAGAGAAATACAAATGTCACTTCCTTTGAGAAGCCCATCTGGTATCTCACGCTGTTCAGATCCTTTGATTATATGCCCTCCTAATGCTGAATACCTCCGTCCATGCCACCTACTCTTTGAATAATTTCTACCCTTTTCTCTAGATTACTAGCATAGGGAGTGAGGCTCAGAAGGCATCTGTTTTTGCTTAACTGGCACATTGCTAAGCCTACAGTGGGCATTAAATAATAAACTAGAGTCGCTGAATGAATGAACATTTTAAGGGACCCGCAGAGAGTAATTAAAATGCCAGAGGCCTAAAACTGATAGCAAATTATAGGTAAAATCCTCTGAGGGGATAATTAAGAGAGAGTTAGGTACAGGGGAAGAGAAAGAGAGGGGCTATTGAAGAAATTCAATGCAAATGTGTGCCTCAAACAAGGTCAAGAATTTGGGGGATTTCTGTATATCCCTACAGGTTATGGTTGCAGCCATTGACTTGATCAGCTGGGATAGAGAGCTCTTAAAATCTCAGACTTCTCTGGACCAGAATTGTGAATTCATCTTCTCAAATTCGCAAATACTGAACTGAAAAAGCAACACTGAGAATTCTGTCTTTCAAAACTGTTCTTGAGTCACCCAAAAATTCTATTCAGAATTTGAGTTTTGAATCTGACGAATTTTACAGAGAATAGAAACAGTTGGCCAGGAGGCTCAGTGGAGAAGACGGGATCCCCTTCATTCAGCCCTCTGACATTCAGAGATACAGAGGGCATGGGAAGAAACCAGCTCACGACAGAGACCAGACAAGTCCTTAAAGAAAATGCTGCGAATGGGACTTCAGTGTGTTAAGTGATCCAAAGAAAATTAAATTCCTTGCAGCTCTAATTTTATGGTGACAGGGCAGGAAAAATAAATAACCTAAAAAAAAAAATGAATGCCCACTCTATAATTACAGTTTTCAAAACAAAACAAAACAACAACAACAAAAACCTTTGCTTTGTCATCTAATTTTTTAATCATAAGCATAGGTTTAGTGTCAGTTCACTTCTTTATTCTTTTGCATCCCCTATTAACAAGTTCAGCTTTGTCCCTATAGCTGGTACACAATAAATAGTGGTTTGTAAATGAGTACATTTTATTGCTACTTATTCTTGCGCATTTGTGTGTGTGTGTGTGTGTGTGAGAAAGAGAAAGAGAGAAAATGCTTTGTCATGTCAAACATGTAAACTAATGCAAAAAATTTTAGAATAAGAGCATTTTATAACATAGTTAATACATATTGATTGATGAAATCTGAAAAACAGAATGACAATGAAGCCGAATATTATTTTAGATACTAATTTGTGTTTACTTTTCTCATTCTTTCCCCCACTTACTTCCTCCCAGATGAAGAGGTAAGAACACTCAGGAACAAAGAAATTATGTTTCATTGTTTCAATAAGTTATATGGCAGGGCCCAATAAAAAGGTATACTATCATACGTTCTGGCTGTTGTTTTTTCTTTCTTTTTTTAGGATTTATTTATTTATTTTGAGAGCAAGAGAACCCCATGTGCAGAGGTGTGGTAGGGGGGCAGAGGCAGAGGGAGTCTCGAGAGGGCTCTATGCTGAGTGTGGAGCCTGAGCTCAGGGCTCAGTCTCATGATCCTGAGATCACGACCTGAACCAAAACCAAGAGTCAGATGCTAACTGACTGAGCCACCCTTTTTTAATTTTTAAAAATTTTTTGGACATTCTTTACCTATCTTGTAAAAACATCATTTTTCAAGTTTTTATTTAAATTCCAAACAGTATAATATTAAATAATATTAAATTCCAAACAGTATAGTATTAGTTGCAGGTACAGAATTAAATGATTCATCACTCACATATAACACTGAGTGCTTATCACAAATGCTCTCCTTAACACTCATCACCCATCTACCTGTCCCCCAACCTTCCCCTCCTGTGGGGGACTAGTAGTTTGCTCTCTATACTTAAGAGCCTATTTCTTGGTTTGCCTCTATTTTTCTTCCCTTTGCACTTTTATTTCTAAATTCTACATATGAGTGAAATCATATGGTATTTTCTTTTCTCTGAGTGACTTAATTCCTTAGCATTATAGCCTCTGGCTTCCTCCACATTGTTGCAAATGGCAAGATTTCATTCTTTTTGATGGCTGAGTAATACTCTACAAAGTATGGACTCCATGACGTAATATATATGGATATCTATCTATCTATCTATCTATATCACCTCTTCTTTATTCATTTATCAGTGACACAGTCTGCTTCTACCAGGTCCATTCTAAACTTAGAAAATTAAGATGTGGGGCGCCTGGGTGGCTCAGAGGGTTAAAGCCTCTGCTTTCTGCACAGGTCATGATCCCAGGGTCCTGGGATCGAGCCCAGGGAGCCTGATTCCTCCTCTCTCTCTGCCTGCCTCTCTGCCTACTTGTGATCTCTGTCAAATAAATAAAATATTTAAAAAAAAAGAAGAAGAAAATGATGCTTTGTCAGTGGAAGGTTTGGTTTCTCAACATCCTCCTGCCCACATAAAGGAGTGTTTCTCTGACACTGTCAGTCTTGACGTCTGTTGAGTAACAGCCGCGAGACCTTGGAGCCGCCCTTCATTCCTCCCTTCCTTCGTCCCACTAGGACAGTGCCCAGTCGATTCCAGAGTGAGGCCGATCACTTCTACCTCTCTCTACACTCTTCACTGATTCCTCCTTATACCAGACGCTCCAGATTCTCTTCCGTAGCTTCCTAACATCCTCCATGCTGGCTTTCTGTCAATGGGTTCCATGAAACAGATTGCATCATTTAATATAAATTAGATTCATTCTTCTTTCAAGTCCTCCTCTCCTTTCACTTAGACTAAAAATACAAACTATTACATAAATCCCCCGCATGATCTGGACCCTGCCTCTTTTCTCCACACTTACCCTGAGACTCTTTTACTGCCATTAGACTTTCAATCCTGTTTTTACCTTGGGCTTCACCAAGTTCTATTTTCTCTGAGAAGATTTACCCTGGAGCTCTCTGTCAAAGAGACCTTTTTATTCAGTCTCTGTCTATCACTTAGCATCTTCAGAGAGGTTTTTTCCTGGCATCCAGCCCCTTTCCCCTTGACAAGGCATGTGCCACATCTGCCTGCAGGAGTGAATATTTTTTTTTTTTTAAGATTTTATTTGAGAGAGAGAGAGAGAGAGAAAGAGCACAAGCAGGGGGAGAGGCAAAGGGAGAAGTAGATTCCCTGCCCCATACAGGGACCCCATCCCAGGACCTGAGATCATGACCTGTGCTGAAGACACACACTTAACTAAGCTGCCCAAGTGCCCCTGTGCAGGAGTGATTTTTATTAAGTTTCACAATGTGCCAATTGGGCTATTTCAACTAAAACTGAGAAAGGAGAAATTCAGTACACTCACCTCAGATTACCTGGTTATTTAGTGCTGGAACTTAGATTCCAAGTCTAGAAAAGTTTGCATACTTATGTCCTGTGCTATTTACTCTTGGATTCTAAAATTATTTGTTGAAAGAATGAAAAAAGTGAATGTCAGCAGACAGGATGATGAACTAGAAATTTCATCCACAGGCCATTGCTGGTTCTATCTTATCTTCCTAGAGCCTGACCTTTTGCAGGGAGAGATCGTATAAGAACTAAGATAAAATACCTTTGAAAACTGGTAGAATGGGATGGCAGACTCATATTAATTTTATGTAAAATAAATGGCAAAAGTGATTAAAAAAACAACTTAAGTTTTTGGACCAAGATTCCAGTAATTTCATGGTGCATTTTTAGCTATATTTTTATACATTATTAACTTTGCGATTCCAAAATACACTCATGCTATCATTCCTCATCTACCTCCTAAGTTTGTGTCTTTTATTTTTTTTTTAAGGCCCATGATATCATATATTTAAGGATTATATATGAACAGAAGAGTAAAATACCTGACAAAGTTGAACAGAAAAAGTGACTGACAATAATCTAAGCCCCAAATGGCAAAATTTGGAGAAGTTGGTAATGAAGACCTACAGAGTCAGGTAAGTGGCCGGCAACCGCTTTTTATTTCTCTAGAATCTTCTTTCAAGTGGTGCTTTAGGAATCATAAATAACTTCCACTGTCCTATGAAGGGCAGGATTAAGGCCCTGTTATTATGAGGAAATAAAGGCTTGGGTCATCGCGGCGAATTACACGAGGCTTTAGCCAAGTGGCAGTGGAAATTACCTTCTCTGGTTTATAGTGTCTGTTGGGCATGAAAATAATTGGGAATGGCTAAAGTACCCAGTATCATGAAAAAGTTTATTTCTAGGAAACTAATTCAACTCTCAAGCTACATTCTATTCTTAAAGAGCCTTTTCCCCCATCCTAGTTACAATCGAATTCTTACCCTCAAAAATAGACACAGGACTCCAGAAACCCATTTCATTTAGCAACATCTTGCTGGCAGCAGAGCTGCAGTGTTAGATAGGTGGCATATTTTGGTGTTCTGGATACTTTCTGGTGTTACTGACACATTCTTACTTCTGGTCTCTGAACTGCAAACATAAACACAAATCTTACTACACAAAACATTCATGACTTTTCCCTTATATTTTCATCTCCCCCCCACTCTACCTGAGAAACAATCAGAGTAGCAAGGAGCATGCCCAGACAAATTAGTTAGTGTTACAATTAGTGCCCGATTGTGAAGTCAATAATCATTTTCATTCACATTATTTCATGGTTCCTACTGTCATTATGAGTCATTTTTCAAAGTGATGCTGCTGGTTGGGGTAAGGGGTAATGGTATTGGTGCTAGATTCGCTGTGGAAAATTATCTTTATCTGTTTCCTAACAAACGTATACTTGCCCACTGGATTTTTCTACTTCATTTACTTTTATTTTTTCCTCCATTGAGCAAACACCAACATTTATGCACAATTTATAATAAACATTATGGCACTTATAAATTGAGGAATTAGATTGCTGATCAAGAAATAGGCATCTGGGGGCGCCTCGGTGGCTCAGTGGGTTAAAGCTTCTGCCTTTGGCTCAGGTCATGATCCCAGGGTCTTGGGATCGAGCCCCGCATTGGCTCTCTGCTCCTCAGGAAGCCTGCTTCCTCCTCTCTCTCTGCTTTCCTTTCTCTGTCTGCCTCTCTGCCTACTTGTGATCTCTGTCTGTCAAATAAATAAATAAAATCTTTAAAAAAAAAAAAGAAAGAAATAGGCATCTGATTAATCACTGATAATGACAGGTTTTTGTTTTGTTTTTTAAGATTTATTTGGCAGAGAGGGAAAGAATGAGAGTGCATAATCAGGTTGGAGAGGAAGAAGGAGAGGGTGAAGCAGGCTCCCTGCTAAGCTAAGAGCCAGGCATTGGGGCTCCATCCCAGGGCCCTGGGATCATGACCTGAGCCTAAGGCAGACACTTAACCAACTGAGCCTCCCAGATGCCCACTGATATGAAAGTTTTCATAAACATCCACCATTCCTTCCTAGGTAGGATATATATAACCCTCTTTTGTGGACTTCTCTGTATGTCTCTTTCTAGTCTCTATTATTGCTTTTGTAAGTTTACACATCAACAATTTACTACTATTATCTACTGCCAAATGGAAAATGATACACAGTTACAATAATTGTTGAAAGGGACTTGTTAAAATTCACATTCTTAATTGAAAGAAGATTTAGCATATAGTAATAGAAGGAAGTGACCTAAAAATTATTCCCGAAAAAGTTATCAAAAGCAATCAGTATAGAGTGCATTTACTGATTATAATCGTCTTATTAACAGTAAGGAATAAGAACTAAAGACCTGTATTTAACACTGCCATTTATTTTCTGGTTGTTCCCACTCCGCTTTACCTGCCCACTGGCATCTTCTGCCCCTGTAGAGATCCAGATGTGTATAATTCTGATCTCAGGCTGATTTCATGGGTGATTGGAGTTCTTTGGTAGGTAATCAGCTCACTTTAGGGTACAGGTTGAAAAGGCACCTCCTCCTACTTCCCCACCATCTTGTCTCCCCTCTAGTTGTTCTAGAAATTTAATTTAAAAAAAGATTGGAAGAAGAAAGACAAATTTACCACTATTTTCAAATGATGTGTCTTGATACTAGAACATGCAAGGCAATCTTCTGAAAGACATTTAGAACCTGTACAACTTTTGTAAGATGATGAAATTGCTTACAAGATAAATAAGAATTAGTAACTTATCTATATCAATGCAACAAGCAGTAGGAAAACATAATGCAAAAATAATATATTTACAAAAGAAAAAAAAAAGCAACAGAATGCAGTGGGGCTAATTCTTTCTTTTTCACATTTATGGCAACTTTTCAAAATCTGACACTCACTTTGAGATTTTGTTGATTATTCTCTAAGTATAGGATCTTTGCATTTCCATCACTTGTAGCCCACACACAAAGTGTTTTGACATTTTTTTTGGTTTCAATAGCTCTTAATGATTTTAGGCAAATCTGATGTGATAATAGATAGGCACAGGCAAATGAAAAAAAATTCTACAAAAACCACAAATATATTTGTGCGCACATGTATTCAAAGCCAGTGCACCCTTACAATTTCTTCTATCTCCTTAGTGAATGTATGATTTTCTGTGTTGTTCTTTGAATTTCTTTCTTATAAATCAACCTCGGATGTACAATTCTTTGAAATATAAAGACATATTCAAACAAATTTCAAAAGGGGCCATATGTGGCATGCCAGAGACATGGAGCCTGATTAGAATGGGACTTGGAATCTTTTTACGTGCTGAATATAATTTAAGACACCATGTTGTTGCTTAGGAGGAAGCCTTATTTATAACATCAGTACCATGCTGCATACCAGATGCCAGTGGAAAGTGAAACTATGATGAATTTAATTTGACCTTTCTCAAGCCTGTAGAACGTAAATCAGATATATTTAATAAAGATCAAGTTAGAAAAAAATAGCTTTGACTTCAGATGTATAAATGCTTCAACAAAGGAAATGAAGGCAACAATTTTTACATTTCTGACTACAGTTTAAATTAAGCAAAAATGAAGAAAAATGCAGTTTGGCGATGTGCAACTTTTCCTCATTAGATATATGTGGCACACTGAGTAATCCAGTAGTTTTATTGCATTTTTCAGGCCATTAGACACAGCACAGGTATCCTTTCTTGTGTATATAACAAAAAAAAAAAATGTTTTTGATGCCTAACTAGGATAACTGCATTAAGTAGATTTTAACATTTACTTGGGGATGATTTTGTTATCACATCTTCTTTAAAACCTATGATCTAATTTTTCATAAATTCTGGGAGTTTTGAAATCTTTATATATGAAAAATAATGGAGCAATTCTTCCTCAAAATAAAAGCAAAATGATTGAAGCTTTTCTGGCCAGGAAAGAGGGCAAAAGTTTATTCTGAAGACAGAAATTTTCAAGATTAAAGTCAGGTTTGGCAGGAAGCCTGCTTTATTTTAATGAAAGAATGGACGGGGCCAAACTCATTACTATTGGAATACCTAGCTGCTCCCAAGCATGTACGTAAATGTTGGAAGATACCACATTCATTTTAGATTGTCAAGACCAGGACAGAAGGGAACAAAGTACATTCATTCATTCCATCATTCATTCCTTCAAAAATGAATCCCCACCATGTACAGACACTGGAAAAGTAAAATGAGTTAGAAGCAGATAGATACTGTTCTCAAAGTGTTCTCAACAGATTGATTGCTACCATTTGCTTGCAACACGTCAAATGGCTAAATGCTGTAATTATGGACTGTGTGAGATTCCAAGGAGCACACTTCTGCCTGCAGAGTATCAAGAATGACTCTTTAGAAAACCTGACCTGAGTCTTTGAATACTGACATGAATCCACAGGGCTGAGAAGAATGCATGTTCCAGGCAAAGGAAAAAGAATGAGCAAAGGCACAGAATTCAGAGTGAGTATGAAGGGTCTTAGACATTACAAAATGGAAATTAAATTCTGTCATGAAAGTAATGAAGAGTTAAAAAAAAAAAAAACGGATTAAGTCAGAGGAGTTTATGGCTCTATTTGCACTATAAGAAGGTGGATTTGACTGTGAAGGGATTGTGAAGATGTTGTGGCAGTGAGCAGGAGAAAGGGAGGCCTTTTAGGAGGGTCTGGAACTGAACGGGAAGGGATGAAGGTCTGCGTTAGCATGGCAGTACCATGGAGTGTGGCGATGGGTTCGGGTTCGAGGGATCTTTAAGGAGGGTGATTCATAACATTCCTGTCTCATTAGATAGATGAGAAATTGACACAACATCAAAGGCCACTTATATTCAAATAGTTGGATTTGGGATGACTAAAGAAAACCCAGCAAGATGTCCAGGAGGCTTCAGAAATCAAAGGTTGACTGATTGGGAAACTCATGGTAAGAAACATAGTTTCAGATATCATTGCCACAGTAACCCTTTGAAGCCCTAAGAGAGGATAAGCTGGCCCAGAAAGTGGATATAGTAGAAAAGAAAGAAAAAAAAAAAGCACAGATGAAATAGAAGAAACATAACCACTTGGTTGAAAGAGGTGGGAAGTGTGGCTTGAAGAGGAGGCCAGTGTTGGTTGTGGAGGAAGCGGCTCAAGGAAGAGAAAACATTTAGAGGACCTCCCTTGCGCCAGGTAGCGTGCTAGGTGTTTTATACATTTCTCATGACAATTCCCAGTATTTTATTTAATCCTCATAACTTCATTCCCGCTTCATAGATGATGAAAGTCAAACCCAGAGAGGTCAAGCAAATGTCCTTCCCCACTAAGCTATTAAGTGACAGAACATGGATTCTAATCCAAGTCCATCTGATTCCAAAAGCCAGTCATCACTGGGAATAAAATTAAATGTAGTATACATTTCTGTTTTGTGGGATGTGATAAAAAGGCTGTATATTTCCTAACAGGGCATGATTTTATGATAGGGTACATTTTCTGAGCTAAAAATTGCATGGTCACATTTGTATGTTTTGAAATATGTAAATATGAAATATTTTATAAAATATCAATATAAGCATGTTATAGACTCATTTGAAATGTAAATTCTATATTTTCTTAAAAAGTATGTCGCATAATTTCACAACTAATTATAACCTATGCTTACATTTTGTGGTTCTACTTTAGTTGGTAAGCAGAAATTTCATTAACATCCATTGTTACTAGCTTGTGAAAAATACTGTTGTTAAATTAAAATTTCTGAGTTATTTTGGTGATTATTGTGCTATCATTTGAAGATTCTGTTATTATAATATAAAATATTTTTAATGTCCTATAAAAATGCCTTCTAAACACCAGTTAAGTGGTGGACCTTGTGCTGAAAACAAGCTGAAAATCAGTAAGGCTGGAATATAAATTAGACGCAATAAACACTATGAAGATGATTATTTTCCTTCTTGTGTGTGGGGTTGGCTTAATTTGCTGTTGATTCTCCAGTTCTTTAAGGTGTAAAGAACTGGTGTATTCTGGATTTTTCCTTTTTTTTTTTTTTTTTGAGGGAGGCTTGGCTGGCTGTGTATTTCCCCCTTTAGGACCACCTTTGCTGTATCCCATAGGTTTTGGACCTAAGTGTCTTCATTCTCATTGGTTTCCATGAATTGTTTCAGTTCTTCTTTGATTTCCTGGTTGATCCAAACATTCTTTTTTTTTTTTTTAAGATTTTATTTATTTATTTGACAGAGATCACAAGTAGGTAGAGAGGCAGGCAGAGAGAGAGAGGGAAGCAGGCTCCCTGCTGAGCGGAGAGCCTGATGTGGGCCTCGATCCCAGGAACTGGGATCATGACATGAGTCCAAGGCAGAGGCTTGAACCCACTGAGCCATTGAGGTGCCCTGATCCAAACATTCTTAAGTAGAGTGGTCTTTAGCTTCCAAGTGTTTTTATTCCTTCCAAAGTTTTTCTTGTGGTTGAGTTCTATTTCAAAGCATTGTGATCTGAGAATAGAGCATGCAGAGAATAATCTCAATCTTTTGGTACTGGCTGAACCCTGATTTGTGACCCAGTATGTGGTCTATTCTGGAGAAGGTTCCATGTGCACTCAAGCATTCTGTTGTTTTAGGGTAGAATGTTCTGTATATATCTATGAGGTCCATCTGGTCCAATGTGTCATGCAATGCTTTTGTTTCTTTATTGGTTTTCTGCTTGGATGATGTCTGTTACTGAGAGTGGCGTGTTAAGACCGCCTACTATTAATGTATTCGTATCAATATGACTCTTCATCTTATGAAGTTGTCTTATGTAATTGACTGCTCCCGTATTGGGGGCATAAATATTCACAATTGTTAGATCTTCTTGGTGGATAGGCCCTTAAAGAATGATGTAGTGTCCTTCTTTATCTCTGACTACAGTCTTTACCTTAAATCTTATTTATCTGATACAAGAATTGCTACCCCAGCTTTCTTTGGAGGCCCACTGGCATGAAAGATGCTTCTCCATCCCTTCACTTTCAGTCTGGATGTATCTGGATGTATCCTTAGGTTCTAAATGGGTATCTTGTAGACAACATATGGTCCTCTTGTTTTACCCAATCTGCAACCCTATGGCATTTTATGGGAGCATTTAGGCCATTCACATTGAGAATGATTATTGAAAGATATGTTTTTATTGACATCACGTTGCCTGTGAAGTCCTTATTTAGATAGATTGTCTCTGTAAATTTCTGTTCTATGACACTCTTGCGTTCTTTCTTCTTTTATAGAACCCCCCTCAATATTTCTTGTAGGGCCAGCTTGGTGGTCACATATACCTTTAAACCTTGCTGGTCTCGGAAGCTCTTTATCTCTCCCTCTATTTTAAATGTCAGCCTTGCTGGGTAAAGTATTCTTGGCTGCATGTTCTTCTCATTTAATGCCCTGAATATGTCTTGCCAGCCCTTTCTGGCTTGCCAGGTTTCTGTAGACAGGTCTAACGTTATTCTGATGGACCTTCCTCTGTACATAAGGAATCTCTTCACCCTAGCTGCTCTCAAGAGCTCTTGTCTAAAATTATGATGGAAAGAACCAAACTGCCCTTCCACAGATGAATGGACAAAGAAGATATGGTCCATATATACAATTGAGTATTACGCCTCCATGAGGAAGGATGAATACCCAACTTTTTTATCAGCATGGACAGGACTGGAAGAGATTAATGCTGAGTGAAATAAGTTGAACAGAGAGAGTTAGTTATATGGTTTCATTTACTTGTGGAGCATAAAGAATAACATGGAGGACACTGGGAGACGGAGAGGAGAAGGGAGTTGGGGGAAATTGGAGGGGGGAGATGAACCATGAGAGACTGTGGACTCTGAGAAACAAAACTGAGGGTTTTGGAGGGGAGGGGGGCAGGGGATGGGTGAGCCTGGTGATGGGTATTGTGGAGGGCATGTGTTGCATGGAGCACTGGGTGTGGTGCATAAACAATGAAATTTTGGAACACTGATAAAAAATTATATTAAATTAAAAAATAAACACTATGAAGATGGCCCAACAACTGCCATGATATGCTAATTGAGTAAAAAGCGCTCTATGAACTGTTAGAAATACTGTTGAATAAACAGGCCATATTACAGCAAGTAAAGCTGTACATTTGTAAAAATTATCATATAATCAGACAAAAATAATGCAAAAGTGAAAAAAAAGTAAACAGAAAACACAAAAATTTGAAGTACAACATAGTAGAACTGTGATTCTGAAGTGAGTTTTTGTAGATCAATATGCTCCTAAAATACATTAGCTGCTTTTACTCTTCCCACAAATTTGCTTTTTAGTGTTTAAAATTGGTCTTGAAAGAAATGTTTTTGTGTGACATAAATTTCCCGTGTTGTGATTCTGCCATGCTACAATCCATGGGGTTAAGAACACGATCTAGCTGGGATTTACGAAGGTGATTTGAAAGGGGAGAGGAAGTTCCAGCCATAAATGATGTGCTAGGAGAGGAAGTGTAACAGCAGGTGGTATGTTTAGAAGGGAAGAAAAACAGGGAATGCTGGAGTTCCACCCACCTGAGCATTGGTCAAGAGTGCCCGCCCCCTGTCGCCCCCTTCCTCGCAGCACCTGCCCTCCTACTCTCACTGAGTTAGTAGATGTTCCCCGAAATGTCAAGGAGCAGACATGGGCTTGCAGCTGTTTCTCTGAGGCCTCCCAGCATAGCCCTTAGACTAGAGTCTCGGGAAGCAGCCATCCCTTCTAAAATGTTTGTTTCTAAGCTAGGGCTTGGAGAGATTCTAGAGAAGTCTTGATCCTTACTCCAGCGTTCACCAGAATGCTGGGGGAACTAGAACAACTCAGCACTTATCCAACTCAGCCAGCATCCAGATTTCGGCTCCTGTCAGCAGGGATGGCATTTGGGAACAAGTCAAGAGTTTTGGGCACATTTAACTGTGAACTGAGAGTTATTCTGTGGTTCAGATGTCACCAACGATATATGCACAACAAAGGAGGTCCTTGGCTCTATCTGACTTGACAGCAACTGAATATTCCTCTGAAATTGCACAGTTTTTCTTCTGAGAAGGTGTCACCTTAACATTGCTCTGCGTATCTTAGGGTTTAAAGTTTATGATAAGTACAAGACACTGAACCAGTTCACAAACCTAGATGAGATCAATCAGGTGATGGGTAAGGTTCTTCTACATGCAGTTTACAGTTACGCTGATTTTTAAATGTCTAAGGCCACATTCTGTCTTATGAGATAGAAGTTTATAAATCTTCCTCCCTGAAGAGATTGGATTTTAGTTTAAAAAGAACCATCTGGAAATGCCTGTGTTTCCTGTTTAAACTACCTCAAAAATAAACAAAACGAAAGTTAATTTTTACTGGGATTTAATCTGATGTTTTTCCATAACCAAATGTCTTTGAGAGTGTGTTCTATCATACAGGTGCCAAAATAACAAAGAAGCTAAAATATTTTTATCTACAATAATGCAATCAATTTCTCAAACGTGTATATCAAAAATCCATTATTCCAGCCTTGATTACTTGAAACTGTTGAGGACAATATTACAGTTGTTGTTGTTGTTGTTTTTTTTTAGTATAAAGTATGCCATACCTCTCCCATCTCATATTTTTTCACCCAACATCTTCATCATTTTGAAAAGCTCACGCTTTGAACAAGCAGCAGATGTTAATATAGAAATATAGAACATCTCAATTTTCTCACTGCTAACTCAGCTTACTGAGCCAATTTTACAATTCTCACATTCCTGAGTCCTAGGAGAAAATGCTAATTTAGATTGTTAAAATTGACACGGGTTAGGGTATAAAGGGTAATTAGCATAAAATCCTACACAAAGTGTTCTTAGCACCATTAATCAACACCCACCTAGGCATACACTTTTTTAGTCAGACCTGATGTTTAACGAAGCTGAAAAATATCTAAAATATTCTCTTCTAGTTAAGTAATAAAAAATGCAGAGTCTGTCCTCAAATCCAGTTTGAGAGGTTTTAAGGAAAAATACCTAACGTGTAGTTCATACGTAACTTTTATTTTATACTTAAGGATTATTTAAAGCATATGAAAGTACTCTCTTGAGGAAAACACCTTTTAAACACTTGTGTTTTTGACATATTTGTGTCAGTGCTATCCTGTACATGTGTTGTTAGTGCTGAAACAACTGATCTGTTTCCTTTTTCCTCCCTTGGTGCTTGTAAAGGCTGTTCCACTTGGCACCTGTGTTCCCATTTTCAGGACAGAATACTGCTGGTGTTTCTGCCTTTTTCCTTTGCCAGACTCCTAATCGCACACACACCTCCACGGACACACATACACACAGACACGCACACACACAAAGTCACACAGGTCTGAATCTGTTCGTCAGTTTGCAGATGCTCTTGGGTCTCTAAATTTTGCAAGCCCGCTGTATTAATTGTGCTTCCTTGTTTCCTTCTCCTCGCTAAAGATGTGACCTACTGAGAGACAATGGTGTTCCAGCTGTATGAATGATTCAAAGTCACGTAAGTATTCTGCTGAGTTTCCTCATTTACAAAATAAAATAACAGGTACAACAATGTAACACAACTATATTACAACTTCAGGACCACAAGGAATATATGTTGCTAGAAGCCAGTCCAGATATGTTCCTGGGGACACCAATGAGACCCATCTTCAGAAATTCTATCTCAGAGACCCCAGGGAAGGGAGCAATGCTGCAAATATGTTACCACTGAAGGCTGTTTATTCTGCATAAGATAATGCTGCTTTGTGTAAGGCAAAGCTGAACACACAGTTAGAAGATGACAGAGCAGTTTCAGGAGAGAGATTGCTTAAAAAAAAAAAAAGAAATTCCACCACCAGAAGACGTGTGCTCTCATCAGTGTTGATGCTGTGAGAGCACACAGCCAGGGCGCCTCCCTGAAACTGGGAAAAAGGGCTAACAGGAAGGGCAGGCATGGCTGGCCTGGGCGAGCCACAACACGGAGTGAATGTTCCCAGCGTCAAGAAGGGCATGTGTGCAGATCGGGAAGAGAGTGTGTGGAATCCCGGCAGCAGAAACTGGAGTGCAGGTGAGGAGCCCCGACGGGAAGCCGGGGTGTCCCGTGATGAATCTCATGCACCTGGGTAAGAGTCCGAAAACCACTGGCGAGTAAATGAAGGCTATCGAGTGGGGAAATGTACAAGCATCCCTGTGTTCTAGAAGCTCAGTCTGACAGCAGGATGCAGAACAGACGGGGACCCT
The DNA here is from genome assembly GCF_022355385.1 of Mustela nigripes. Classification (NCBI taxonomy): domain Eukaryota; kingdom Metazoa; phylum Chordata; class Mammalia; order Carnivora; family Mustelidae; genus Mustela; species Mustela nigripes. The sequence continues at coordinate 116,610,683 of NC_081562.1, read as the reverse complement.
GGAGGAGATCTTAGGCAGGGAGGGGGTCAGTGGTGAAGCTGGCCTGTGGCAGGAGGCAGGCGAGGGCAGGATGGAGGGTGGGGGCAAATGATAAGTTAGGGCTCACGTGTGCGAAGAGTATCACAGGCCAGACCAAGTGCTTTTCTGGCACCGTCTCATCAAATTTTCTCGCTTTTTCTCTCTCTCACATGCATACACCCACAAATCCTGTAATACAGGTGCTACTTCTCTATGAAAAGTTGAGGTAATTCAAGTTTAAAGAGAAAATCAGCTCAAACTCAGGCATTCCCCAAAAGGCTAATGCTGAGTTTGACGACAGGAAGAAGCTGAGATTGAAGCCAGGAAGTCTGGCTCCAGAGCCCTGGGATCTGCCCTCCAGAGGGACTCAGGAGGAAGCACTGACAGTGCTCCGAGACAGACTGGTAGAGGTGGTAAGTGGAAAAGGGGGAGGTCACAAAGCTGCCTCGTCCGGGCCAAGGGAGGCAGTTCACTTAGGTACTGAATGCAAGAGGAGATCCGCCGCCGGGCAAGGGCGGAGAGGGCTGCGTTAGCGGGCACCTTGAGGGCGAGTCTGCAGGGCATCAAAGCGGATGGGCCATGTGAAGAGCAGATCCGCCTGGAGACAAGGACTCGCGCTGGATGCAAGCAGGTTTTGGAGTTATCAGCAGTACACCAGCACAGCCGTGGGGAGGCGGTCGCAGAGGAAGTGTGTATGGGGTTAGAGGATACCGGAGTCTGAGGAGGAGCAAAATCAGGAGGCTGTGTTGTCCCAACAGCCAAGGAAAGCGATGCTTTGTGATCAGGAAGGGAGTGACAGCATCCAACACCCCTGAGAGGTTAATGCGATGAAAACAGAAAGGAGCTCTGATTTGTAACAACAGGGCTCTTCCCGAAGACAAAGGGCACGGTGACCATGGACCTTAACTGCTACTACCCCACAGATGACACAGCTGTACAATTGCACAGACAACACAACGTGGACAAGAGGCTGCTGCTGGGCTGTCTAATGGCTCCATAACCACCATGCTCTCCTCAGTCATGCCTGTCACTCAAAACACGGATTCCAGTGCCACTGAACTTTAGCTTCAATAGTCGGTGAAATCACATCCCCAGCCCCTTGTGATTTACCAAAGGGACTGCGAATGCTGGATATTTATTATAAAAGTGATACCTCCATCCTCTCTGAAGGTCTGATACCATGATAAGAAAGCGATCATGGCAAGGAGAAATCATGGCAAGAAACCTATCCCAAGATCATGATTTTTTCCCCCTAAAAGCCATTATTAGCTTTTTTTCTCCTTTTAGAAATTTATACTTTTCATACTACTTTCACTGACGTCTTCCTTTAAAATGGTCCATGGGGGTAAAACAAGCTGGCAGAAAAGAAGAGAGAAAGAGAAAAACAACAACAACAAAACAAAAAACATGGTATGCATAAAAACAGCACTGGAAATATTCCACGTTTCTAATTCTTGACTTTTTCAAAATTGATTATAAAATAAATGTAACTTAAAGCACCCTTCATGCTCAAGGCTCTCAACAAATTAACAACTTATATAAACCCTTGTGAGGCTCAACAGGAAAACTCACTTACTAAAGGGAAATGATGCATTTATAATACTTACTTCAGGTCACATAAAATGTCAGTGACATCATGGAGAAGGAAATAAGAAAGAAAGCTAGAATTATAATTTCCCTAAATCCGAATCTTTTGCTTTAACTATGTCGCACAAAGGATTAACAAATTTAGTTTTCCCAGAATAGGGAAGATAAGATTCATCTTATTTCTGCTCTGTTTGAAATTATGAAACCAAATTCAGTTTCACAGAATATTATTTGGAAGCAAACCAAGCCCATTCGCTATATAAGGAAGTCTCTCTCTCTCTGCCAGCAAATGTTCACAAGATGAATGTACAGATGAAAGACAAGCAATTTATTTTTATTTCATACTGAGAATGGCAATTTAAAGTACGTAAATTTGTCCTTTGCAGGAAATGCAAAATATAAATCAAATATCTTTAATAACTTTATCAATATATAAATAAGTAATAACATAGTAATCGAGCTGATTTTGCACTACAGGACGAGCGTAGCAATCACACATTTCACTAGAATGTAAGTATCAGTACATGAGATGTATACATATACTAAGATTCAGAAACCACATTCTAACTCCTGTTGCTGAGTGAGTAATACTTAGAAAACCATTCCACTGCAAACAGGGCAAGACCTCGTAGCTCTTAGAGGGACATGAATGACCTGAGATTCTTTTTTACACTGGGAACTGGGAAAGGGCATACAGCACAACCTTTTATCAAGAGTATATAAACGTGATATTTTTTAAAAAGTGCAAAGAGATGAAAATAAGAATCCTATCATTTTCAAGCTGGAAAGGATCTTTAGACAATATCTAATAAGATTACTTTACAAAGAAGTAAAACAGGTTTCCCACAGGTGGTTCCCTATTACTTACGATGGCCCCCAAGTGTCATGTGTGAATTCCTGTAGAGGGAAGTAACCTACGGGAAGCACGCGGACAAGTAATCCATACAAAACCGTGGAGTAACAGAACATGCTCGAAGATGATGGTAAACACAAACCAGGCACTACTTCCCAAAGTTAAGAATGCTCATGGACTTGGGACGCCTGGGTGGCTCAGTTGGTTAAGCAGTTGCCTTCGGCTCAGGTCATGATCCTAGCGTCCTGGGATCGAGTCCCTTGCTCGGCAGGGAGCCTGCTTCTCCCTCTGCCTCTGCCTGCCATTCTGTCTGCCTGTACTTGCTCTCTGCCCCCCTCTCTCTCTGATAAATAAATAAAATCTTAAAAAAAAAAAAAAAAAAGAATGCTCATGGACTTCATTTGTAACTTTGAAAGCTGAGAAAGAAAAGGGATACCAATGGGTGGCTGGACAGTTTTTATAATAACCAAATGAGAGGCATGCCCTGAGCGCTGCATTTTATCATGAATCAACTAAATGTGTCTCACAGCACCTCATCTCTGAATTTTTTGCTGTGATTATCATAAAGGCCTTAAACTCTGACTTATTACAGGAGCATTTAAAAATAAGTTGTCTCAACTTTCATTGTAGCATATTAAAAATATCTATTTTTTCTGGTGAGTGCTGTGAAGTGTGTAAACCTGGTGATTCACAGACCTGTACCCCTGGGGATAAAAATATATGTTTATAAAAAATAAAAAAATAAAAAAATAAAAAAATAAAATATTTTCACTAATAAAAAAAAAAAAAATATCTATTTTTTAAGTGGTTGGAAAGAAAAGCTGTTAGCACCCATTCCACCCAAAAGACCTTATTCTTTGCCTTATTATCTTCATGCTTCTTTCACTAAAACTGTAACTTCTAAAGTGAAAAAGGTATGGATGCAGATAGTAAGAGGCATCTGCCTGCTTTCCAACATTGGTCTTCGCCCAAGAAAACAAATACCTTCTCTCAGAAGAGACTTCCATACTCTTTCTTGTTGGGGAAAAAAAAAAAAAAATGTTGCTTAATTGCTTAACCCATTTCATTTTTTTTCTTACTCTGTAATTTACATGCTCTGAGTAAATCAAGTCCCTTTTCTCTTCAGCTTTTGCATCCCCTTCTCCTGCCCTCTTTCTCCTTGTTCTCTTCCTCTTTCGAATCCTCCTCCTCTTTCTTTTGTGGAAAGCGCGTCTCTGTTTTTCAACAGCTTATTTTGAAGATTAGAAATACAACGTTGGAAACACATCATAAAATACAAGTTTCATGCAAACAATCCTGATATTTTTGGATATTGCCACGAAAGGGGAATATTATAACATTTACCTTATGACCTTAGAATTTCCCTAGAGCACACAGGCCCTTCTAATGCTCTTCCTCAATACTCGCTAATCTCATGTTCCATTCATTTGGGGTATCACCATTGCTTGGGTGTAGATCCCCTGGAATTTTTCCTTCGGATTGAATGTGAGCATTCACTCATCCTGCCAGGCAAAAACAGTCTAGTTCTTCTAGACTTAATTCTTAACAGAATTAAGTGTCTACATCCACCTACTTACCTTTCTCTCTTTATTCAACCAACGATCCATTTTTATCTTTGTGTCTATTTAGTTAACATTCTATACCTATCAGTCTACCAGCTTAAAAGATTTCCTGCTACACAGTGAGAACTAAATAATAATTTAATGTTTAATGTTTAATGTTTAATGTTTCTTTAGAAGTAAGAGTTGGTATTGTGGCTCACCTTAAACTAGACTGAGAGGCATGCATAGACTAATCTGAATATAGATAATAAATTTTAAAAATTACTTAAGCTCACTTCATTTTCCAGAGAGAAGATAATGGGAGACAATGCAGCCTTAGCCTCAAAGTGGTCTGGTAATAACATCCCAGTGATGATGCAACTTTACATTTAAAAAATACAACAATTTTTAACCTAGCAATTACACTTTCAGAAATGTAGCTGAAGGACATAATTACATTCATAAAAGACAGAGCTACAAGGGGGCTCATTATAGGATTGTTTATAGTGGCAAAAAGTTGGAATCAAACTAAATGGCCAGCAACATGAAATGCATGTAATAAACTTTGGTAGCACTCTGCTAGAAGGATATTTACAACATGGAAGGAGCTTCCCAAGTTTACTGTAAAACGGAAAAGCAGGTTATAAGACTTCAAGAATATGTGGTGCCAGTTAAGTATACATCTGATCCTGAATTCTTCAACTTTCCCACCTGGTCCTATGACTCCATGCAACAGGCTATCTTTCGTCCTAACCCTACTGCTTTCACAGTAGCAACTGACACGATGAAATCTTTCTTGAAAACCACTCTTATGTTGGCTATATAACCGCACACAATCTTTATGTCTCCTACATTTTAAAAAATTATTATTAAGGCTTTTTTTTTTTTTTTAAAGGAGCAGTTTAAGTTCCACAGCACAGTTGAGGGGTAGGTAAAGAGATTTCTCATATATCCTCAGCTTCTCCTACAACAACCTCCCCCCTTGGTAAGCATCCCCCTCTCCCTGATAGTGGTGCTTTTGCTACAACTGAACAACTTGCACTGATACAGCCTCATCCCCCTAAGTCCATGACTGGCAGTACGGCTCCTCTTGGCGTCTCCTACTGCTCTGACCACTTCTTGTCCGTGCCTATGTCCAACTTCCTCTGTACCACCTAACATGAAATGCCTGCATCTCTCCAGCTACAGTACTGGGCCCTCATCTTCTCATTTTAGTCTCCAGGTTTGGGAGATAGCTTTAATGCCCTTGGCTATACTTTCCCTCTGTACACAGAAAACTTGTGTATTTATAGTCTTCACCCAAACTCTCATTTAAGCTTAAACCATATGCCTGACAATGTAGTCGTGGTGCTCTTGGTATTTAAAAAGCACCTCAAACTAAACATATCTTAAATGAGATCCATTATTACTCCCTGAATCACCCACTTGAAAATGGTCACCACCTGGTACTCTTCCAGATTCCTATTTCTGAATGCAACTGTTCTCCATTTAACTTATGCACGACACAACAGTTGTTGTTCTGAGTATCACCCTTACTTCCAATAACAAACATAGCACAAGTCCTATCCATTTTCCCTTCTGAAATTCTCTCAAACCAGTCAGTCACTCTCAGCATTGTCCTGGCCTTACTCCAGGTAACAGTAAAGTCTTACCTGAACTACTGTCATAGCCTGTTTAGTGGCCTCTCCATGCTCATTCGGCCCCACGTCCAACTCATTGGTATATGTATAATCAGGTCAGCCCTTCCTTGACTAGCATACTTTGGTGATTGCTAACTACACTCAGGTGAAGACAAACTGCCTTGACTCATGGGAACCACGTGTAGTTGTCTCATCTAGTACAGTGTCCCCCTCTTTCTCTTCAAACTACACTGGGCTTTTATACTCCCAGGCTCAGTAATTCTGCAGAACGTTTTAGCATGTGGTTCCCTCTACCTGAAACAGCATCCCTCCTCTTTCTCCGGATCATTCGGTAAGAGTGAGCTGACTGAGGTAACAAGCAACTCTCCACAATTTTGGAACATAAAAAATGGAACAGCCATTTTGGCTGGTAGCAGTAAAGAGTAGCCAACAGAAGTCTTATTTTCCTACTATTTTTTTGGCTCCGACTTATCTGCATGTCCTGAGTCCCCTTCCCTATTGCTCATAAGGTCCAATCAACCTATTTTTCTCTGTTCTTTCTGGCCTTACCTCTGGGTTTCCAAGCTATTGTTCCCAGTACTCTCTCTATGACCCCAAAAAGCTAGAGTATGGGTTAAATTTTCAGCCAGAACTGTGAAATCTGAGCCACTGGGTTAGGTACTAAGCCCAGCCAATGTAGTTCATTCCTCTTCTTATGTGAGAGAATCTAGATAACCCAGAATCTTTCACCAGCATATCTTTAACTCTCCCTGATAAGCAGCTGCCAATACTGTTTGACTTACTTTTTTGGCCACGAAGCAAAAAAAAAAAAAAAAAAAAAAAAAATCAGTCTGTAGTCCTAGGCCCTAAGTTGTAAGATAATTATAAGCAATGTCTCCAGAACAATCCTGAAATAAACAGCCTTAGACAGCTAGAAGTGTCAGAATATCCAATTAACCTGTCAATGAAATAGTAAGATAAAAATACCCTAAGAGATTAAAAAAAAAATTTACAAAGTAGTCATTGTAACAGCTAATTTGTCTGATTGCTTTTTAAAAGTACTATGGCACTGCTTTGAGATTCTACATATAATACATAGAACAGGGAAGTTCTTTGTCCCTGGGAACGCAGAAGTTATTTGTCCAAGATCACGACACTAGTGAGCGGGGTGGCTATGGTTCAGGTCTAGGTCGGCCTGGTTCTATCTTCTGCAGCACTCTTGAACAACTGCAGGCTCTGCATGGAAGTGGCCCATCAGGCACTTATGTACTGTCCATCACATGCCCACACTACTCAGGCATCACTCCACTAGGCCAATTTTTGATGAGTTCTCAGTTGTGAGGCATGAGAAATGCAAACCTTCCTGCAACCTTAATTTCTCCTGAGGTCTCCCACAGGTGATCTGAGTCATAAAAGTGGCTGGTTCTCCACATATAATGAAATGTATTAGTGTTCTCCATGTATAATGAGAACAATGGTTGGCTTACCACGGGCCAAAAGTAACAATAGCTTATGAATGGAAAATGTGATACAATAAAACTATTAATATTCCGTATTCCACACTGAATTTTCAACTTCGACCCAGACTAACAAATTTCAAGAGCAATATACCAAACATATACACTTATAAATTATTTTCTTTTCTTTATTCCTCCTTTAATAACCGTGAGTGTACATGCAGGCTGTGCAGGTCAAGGTTGCTAGGGATCTGGAACACAGCAGCTGTAGGAAGAGGCCAGGTCATAGTAGGAAGCTATTTGGGGATACCTAGAAGATTAAAGCTCAGTAGAAAGAGAAACTCTAAGCTAGACTTGAAGGATGAGTAGGAGGTACTCAGGCAAGTGAGAAAAGGCTGGTGATGAAGGATGGGACCTAAACAGAGAAAAGACCATAAACAAAGTAGACTTAGGAAAGCCAGAGTATTCAAGGAACTCCATGTACTTCTATGCAAATGCTTCCAGGGATTCAGAATGGTGCAAGAGACGAACTTCAGTAGACAATAAGAGGGCATAGTTTTTGGCTCCTTAGGAGACTTTCTAAAAAGTTTGACCTTTCTGTCATGATTCTGAAAAATCAAATTATATTATTACAATTATGTTTGAGAAAGGTCTCTTTTATAGCACAAACAGGGTTGAATAACTTCAAAACAGTCATAGTGAGTTTTCTAGGAGTAGGTACCTGAGGGCTATGAATTTCCTTGGCACACTCTGGAATTGAAAAGACAAATGTAAGGAGGAAGATTATAAAAAATATGTTGGCAATGGATGAAAGAGTAGAGTGGTTAAGACCCAAGCTTCTGAGTCAGAAAAAAGGTTTTTTTGTTTTTGTTTTTGTTTTTTTTAAATCTTGACTCAGCCAGTTACAGGTATATAGTCCTAGGATATTGTTTAATTATTTTTGAGTTTCAGTTTCCTTTTCTTCAAAAACAGTGCAACTTCAGGGACTGACTATGAAGATCAAATAACATCTATAAATTTTAAAGTGCTTAGGAAGTAGTGTATCTTTAATAATTATTTTCAAATAACTCAATATTTTTTTGGAATAATTTTTATGCATCTATCAATTTGTATATTTGCATTTGTCTGACATATTTTTATTAGAAATCTAACAAAATTGACATAATATTATGAAACCCCTTTTTTTAAAGGAGAGATTATTTATTTCTACTCACATTAAATAATAGTATTGGGTCATTCCAATACTAATAATTGATTTTTATGTGAGCCAAAAGACTTGATTTGGCTGTCAGATGTCTTAAAATAGGAAAATGGGACTGATAAAAAAGAGTAAATCAGTTAAATTTCAAATATTCCCTAGGGATCAAATTGATCATTAGATCATAAATTCAAAATGAAGGAAAATAATGACAAGATCAATCATATTGGACATATTGCCAGTCTGCTCAAAAACTGAAGGCATTTGAAATCCCAGTACATAAGGTTGGATGACTGATTGTGCCAAGTGTCATGTGAATGAGTTTCCCAGAGGGACAAATAAGGAAATCCAAAAAATCAATGTGCCATGAGGTTGACATTTCACGTACTGATTTCCATAGTTCCTTTTTCTCCATCTTTGCTATGTAGAAAGGAGTAGAAATGTCCTCTGACAGATGTACACATGAGTAGAGATGGCCTCACTCCCAATTGAGTTGGAGGCACCACATACTGCTGTCTTGGTTTGACTCACTAGATGCCAACCATGTGCATACAATCGGAAAGAAGGGGCAGGGGAAGATATCTGGGTAAAAAGCAGACATAACTCAGCTTATTAAAATTTAGTATTTTTTGAACAAAGGGCAATGGTATAAAAAGCTCTCAAATTCCCAGGCCTCTACTTATTAACATCCAAGTTTTATGAAAAGTTCTCACTCTGAGAACTTTTATCTAACTCACTTTTATCTTTGACAAAGGAAGCCCTTTCCCTAAAATAGCCAACATATTTCTCAGTGACTCAATGGCTACAAGTCTCTTGGTATCTCAGAACTCACCAGGATGTTTAATTCCTTTCCTTTCACTCGGACTACTGTTAGGTAGGGACTTCTCTCTCCTCCCCCATCGATTTACTCAGCCAACCCATCTAATGACTGTCACCCCAAAGAAGAGTGGTGATTCTGGACCAGAATGGCAGTTTGTGTAGCAAAGGGGAACAAATGAAGGTAAGATTATTGCCTTACACATATCTCCTATGATAACAGTAATGCTCCCCACTCAACCTCACTCTTACACTATTTTAAAGCTCTTGCTGGCATTTAGTGTCCGTGGTGAAATGCAGGTGAATCTTATCCCAATCTTCCGAGTGGCCAAAAGTCCACTTATAGGGGGAACACGCAATTCTTTTCACCTGGAACTGTCTTGGTTTACTTTTGTGGTCCCAGCACAGTTATTTTGCATCCTTTCCATTTTCAAAAGTATCCTGTTTTGTAAGAAAAAGTATATGAGTGCTATCGTGTCTAAGTGAAAAAACCAGCCTTTTGCATTGCTAGCAGAAGATAACCCATCACTTGAAAAAGCAGTAAGGGAGGGTAGAGGAGAAAAACAAACAATGCCAACCGCAGACACACAGACATTCTCTCTCTCTTTCTCTCTCTCTCTCACACACACACACACAGAGCAAGCGGACTAGGTCCTCTCTCAGTATCCAGGGAAGGGAGGAGCTCCTGGGAAGAAGCACTGTTGCAGCAGTGGAAAAGAAGCTGGCTGATTAAACTCTACCTGATGGTAGAAAAGCAGGGACAGGAGAGGCAAACCATCTGGGGACATGTGGCTGGCGGGGGGAAGAGGATAAGAGAGAGTGACTAAAGCTAGTACTCTTTGCCTGGGCTATAGGCAGTCATCTGTTTCCTGAATCCAGAGCCCATTTTTGTAAGAACACTGTTATGCATGGTGATTAAGTTCCATAATTTCATTAGTGGAGTACTAAGCTACAGATACATTGGGCTTAATTAGGCTTTTATGGAAAGGGAACTAGAGAATTAACCGCAAGGTCTAATACTGTTCATTTGAGAAAATATGTTTCCAAAGACAAATAATGCTCCACAAGCAAACTTCTATATACCATTCCTTTGACACCTATGAATCAGAACAGGATCGGATCAATTTTTTTTTTTTTTTCAACTCAGGCTGTATATTTATTTGATCTATTGAGGGGTTCTTAAACTCATACTGTTACCTGGGTTCCACACTAAGAGACTCTAATTTAATTGGCCTGGGATAAGGCCTGGAAATAAGTATTTTTATAAAAAGCTCCATACAGCAGAACTGAAAACCACTGGGCTGGTAAATGCTTCTTAGATCTGTATTTGAGTAAGTGGCTCAGGAGGGTTGTTTTCATTATAAAGAGGTCTTTTTTCACAATAGAGCTCACTTCCAGTTTCATTCTTCAACTGTTACTCAACCTAAAATAACCTCTTTAGCTGTGCCTTTCCAAACACACACACACACACACACACACACACACACACACACACAGTGTAAAAATAAATAAAACTTCTTGCCAAACATAGAGTTATCACTGAGTCTTTTAAAAACCTCAGTATACTGACAAAAGGGAAATAATAAATCCCAATATACTGACAACAGAAAACTTACGAGACTAATTCTGTACATTTGAGAGATCTCCGTCCCTCTCAGTCCCACCTCCACTGGGATAATGGCAATCTGAGGATAAACCTGAGTCATGAACTAGTCCCTGAAGGTCCTGTGAGTCAGGTTTTGCTGCTCCACAGAGATCAGGATGGTGGAGACACCATTTACTAAGCACACAAAGTCCAGAAAGGAAGGGCTGATTATACATAAAACAGACATAGAGACATAGTAGTATTACCTCCTTGGTAACATCCGGGCAATTCAGGCAAGCCCTGTGGTGTCCCCTTCATCCTTAGTGTCATAACCGTGGTGACTGAATACCACGGGAACAACCTCACAACCACGACTGGAGGGGTTTCCTCCCCCAAACCCGGGCTGTCTTTCTGTTGCTGAATGTTTTTCTGGTTCACTTATTTTCTCCTTCCCTACCAAACAAATGCATGATGAGATCTTCTGAAAAAATCTGCCTAGAAAGTAAAATTCCACGTACTGAGGTCTGCTGCCCCGTTCCCTTCCTTTCAGGAACCCAGGTTTGCTATAGAAGTGCTCGCTGTTCCCCTTCGACATGAACTGGGAATGTGAATGGTGATGAAGAGGGAAGCTTCCTCCATCAGATTTCTTTTTTCCACATTGGATGCCCGAGACCTATGCTTTATGGGAACTGAGTGAATACACTCACTTCTCCTGTGCATATACACGTGTGTGCATATTTCATGTTAAACTATGAAATCTGGGCGCCTGGGTGGCTCAGTGGGTTAAAGCCTCTGCCTTCGGCTCAGGTCATGATCTCAGGGTGCTGGGATCGAGTCCCGCATCGGGCTCTCTGCTCAGCAGGGAGCCTGCTTCCTCCTCTCTCTCTGCCTGCCTCTCTGCCTACTTGTGATCTGTCTCTGTCAAAGAAATAAATAAAATTAAAAAAAAAAACTATGAAATCTATCTTTACCTTCATAAACTATATTTTAGCCACATTTGCATGAAATACTTTTATATATGCAGTGCTCTCTATTTTCAGTTCTTAATATGACTAAATTTTACAAGCTTAGGTCTGATAACATTATTTGGATAACATTATTATTATTACTTATGGTCTGTTTTGTTCATGTTATCTTCTTATGGGACTGTTTTTTGCTTTTTTGTTTTTTCTTGTTGTGTGTGCATAATTTTCTTGTACAAATGTCTTGAGTCCCTGAACAAAATGTCTTTCTTCAAAGAAAAGTAACATTTCATTCTTCTAAGTGTCTATTTTTGCAATCTCAAAATCATATTATTCTAGTTTTCTGTTTTGTAAATAGAAAACAACTAGGTCTAATTTTTATTTTCCCTAAAACAGAGTAGTTTTTCGGTGCAATTTGGAAGAACATTATAAACTGATATATGAGGAGTTTATTTGGTTTGTTAGGGAGATTATGAAGAATGATCCATTTGTTGGAACAAACTTCTCCTGAGTAACTACTATATGCCTGGCAGGTTTCTAGGCACTGACGACAGACAAGTGAAAGATGAACCAAAAATATCTGACTTCATGCAACTTACATTCAAGTGGGAATTTACAATCTTGTAACATTTAATGATGCTCTTGAACCTACGTATAAAGTTTGTTTCTTGAATCAAACCTCAAATCAATATTCATCCAACCTAAATGTGTCTGCTTTTTTCTGTAGATCCTGGGAAGAATGAGATAGAGAGTAAAGGGTTCAGTCAATGAAAAGAAAAGCATTTCCTAGCGTTGGGAGGTTAGAATGGGTAGAAACTCAATGGGCTAAAAAAAATCCTCACTATACAAAATTTTCTAATCCCAAGAATTCTAGGAGCCAATTTGATTACTCAAAACTGAAAAATATTGGAAACCAACAAATTCTGAAGTGCATTTGCATAGTTTTGATCACATGCATGCTTTTAAGAGGCCTATGGTGATAGCCTCAACCCTACATACACTCTGCTTTACACACCAAGTCACGATCATGATAATAGAATGGGCAACAGGGGCATCTGGGTGGCTCAGTCATTAGGTGTCTGCCTTCAGCTTCGGTCATGATCCTAGGGTCTTGGAATGGAGTCCTGCGTTGGGCTCCCTGCTCTGCAGGAAGCCTGCTTCTCCTTCTCCCACTACCCCTGCTTGTGTTCCTGCTCTTGCTATCTCTATCTGTCAAATAAATAAAATCTTAAAAAAAAAAAAAGGATGGGGAAAATAAATCTTTCTAAAGTGGACAGCCAAGTATAGGCCTTTGTAAACAGTAAGTATAAAGAAGTCTTTGAAGGGTAAATAAATGGAAAATTAGCTGGGAAGGAGCATGCAGAGAGAAAACAGTGCAATCAGAGACTAACTGAAATAATTTGCCTAATAACTCGAAGGGTAAGAGTGGACTGCTGGCAAGGAACAAGCGAAATGCAGGTGCTACTGGGCAGGACAGAAGATGGCAGAGCCTTCAAGCTGAGGAGAACAAAACAGCTTTGTATAATTCTAAGAGGTGGAGGGAGGCTATGATTATAAAATGCAAATCCTAAAGAGATATCCCAATACGATCCTCTTTCAATGCTTTAAATTTGCTTCCACCTATAAATATCAGGTTTTTTTAAAAAATTTATTTATTTATTTGACATAGAGAGAGAGAGAGATCACAAGTAGGCAGAGAGGCAGGCAGAGAGAGAGAAGGAAGCAGGCTCCCCGCTGAGCAGAGAGCCCGATGCGGGGCTCGATCCCAGGACCCTGGGATCATGACCTGAGCCGAAGGCAGAGGCTTAACCCACTGAGCCACCCAGGCACCCCTAAATATCAGTTTTTAAGACAATGGCCAGCAGGCCAAGAGAAACCATCCTCCCTTGCTTTCTAAGTCATGTCTGATTTACCACTCCTTATAATGACACAGTGCCTGGAATGGGTCATCTATAAATTCCCATGTGAAATAGACTCTCTGAGTTCCTTGAGGAAAATATTAGAGATGCATGTATTTTCTTGCTTCTCTGTAGGTTAAGAAGATTATACAATAAAACATATCAGGGTGCTTGTACATGGGACTTTAGGTACAGTGAGCAAAAAATGCTATATTCTCAGGGACAAAACATCCTTCTCCCCAAATGCGTATCATCACAGTATCCAATGTCTTTCTAACAATGAAGATGAATGCATTCAGATACTGCACAAATCAATCTTTTTCTCTGACTGGAATACAGATATGGATGGGATTATATTAGCTAGATATTAAAAATAAGTTTATAATGTGTGGATGAAAACTATGTCAGTCTATTCAATATGAGATTTAAATGTTTCAACAATTCAGTGGAGTGGTTTTAGTCAGTAATTTGATTTAAGCTAAAATTAATTTTCTTTTAAGAAAAACATGAGTTTCCGGGGCGCCTGGGTGGCTCAGTGGGTTAAAGCCTCTGCCTTCGGCTCGGGTCATGGTCTTGGGGTCCTGGTATCGGGTCCCGCGTCGGGCTCTCTGCTCAGCAGGGAGCCTGCTTCCTCCTCTCTCAATCTCTCTCTCTCTCGGCCTGCCTCTTTGCCTACTTGTGATCTCTGTCTGTCAAATAAATAAATAAATAAAATCCTTAAAAAAAAAAAAAAGAAAAACATGAGTTTCCAAGACTTAAGTGTTGTAGGAATTTCAAATATATCTTACAGAGAAAACAATATATTAGTATAAAACCTCATTTAAAAAGTACAACAAATTACACAGAAAAATATAAACTACAGGAAAATAGACACACTATTTTGGACAATTACAGAAATGGTTTTATATTAATAACAGTGAAACTCTTTTGGAGTAAACAGGTTTTTTTGTTTCTATATTATCCCTTATAACAGCACGTTGTAACGCATATTACAAATTGAGCTGATTTCTTTAAAATATTTTAATTTAAATTGCAGCCTTAAAATAAAAGATGTAGAAATAATAAAAGCTGCTTTTGTACAAATACTCAAAAAATTTTAAATTTTCTATCACAAATTTAATTTTTATTACTTGATGCCAAAAAATTATTTCCTTTTGTATTTGAACCATCACTACACATTTTCCATGTTGCAAGTGTTTCCTAAACACAGGATAGACATACATCTTTGTGTGTCCAGAAAGGTCCTATGGTCCTACTGTCATTATTAGTGGCCCCCCTTTCTGAAGGAGAGCAACTGCATAACAAACTATGTGGGCCAACCAACCTAAATTACACTAACTTGGTGATGCTGACAAATGTTTCTAAAAGATAAATGAGAACAATGATTTGTGTTTATCAATCTGAAAAACAGTAAATTCTGCATGCTCAGTCGTATTACTAGTAATGTGAGCTACCGCATGAATGCTGCAATTTGTAAGCTGTCGTGCTTTGTCCACATTACAGCATTATGCTTCCTATGATTGTCCCTAATTTATAAGGAAGGAAAGTGGAGCTTGAAATGGAAAAGTAACTGGCCCAAGGTTATATAACTAGCAAAGAGGAGACTAGGAATTTGAAGCCAGTTCTGACTGCCAAGCCCATATTGAACAGACGACTACGGCGAATGCCTACAACGACATTCATGATGAATGAAGGCAAAGAAGGATGGGAACAGGTCATAGACTATTTCACTTTTCTAAAGTCAAACGTTTTTTTGTGATGTTGACTACATTATTTTCCATTTTCAGTTTCCATTTCAGCTTCACAGCTAAAACTTAACCTCGGCCCTTTTACGTGCGTGCTGTTGGATTCAGCCAAATTCCTTCCATATCTGTTTCTCCTTAGGATCAGTTCTGACCTCGGGGGTTTATGCAGTGTGAAAACATTCATGGGTGTTTTGTTGAAAACAACACTGCTCGACCTTGCTGCATCTTGTGCTAGTTTTCACCGAAAGGTGTAATTGTACCTTATGGTCTTTATTAGAAATGATACCCGCAGCATCTAGGTTTATAAATCCTGACATGCCCACTGAAAGAACAGCCCAGCCTTTAAAATCCTCTCTTCATTAGCTTGACAACCTTGAAGATCTATGGCTCTTTTACTCTATCTAACTACCTATCCATCTATCTTCCTTGTCTTTCTGAATACTAGAAATCAGTTGCTCCAAAATCCACACAGATATGACTGTGCTCCCCAATGCTTTTCTCTCTGCACCCAATGGAGTGATTAATTCCCTACAATCAGCCCTGCTGTAGTGGGACAGGGCACATGTAAAAACTGCCTCCCTCCCCCTCACCGACTCCCTAATGGAAAGCCAATATAATCTCTTCTACTCTTAGATCTCCATATTTTAAGGAATATCTATCATCCTTCTCAGTATCTTCCCAGACCAAAAAGATGGGGGAGTGGCAGAGTCACCTTTACCATCCACACTGGCTTCCAAGTTCCTTGTTTCTCTAGCTATTACTCCTTCCCCTCAGCATGGAGCTTCTCGTGTAGAACCCCAAAGCTATATATTTCAACTCTTCCCTCTTTTACTTCTGGATATAAGTTTTTGAACCCACGAACACAAAATTTGTCACTTTTTTGTTCTCTCATTTCACAGTATCCCAGAATGGAGAAAAGAACAAAAACAAAAATGAAAAAAAAAAAACTTTTATACAAGTGAATGAAGGGAAAAGCAAATGTTAATGCTAGTTAATATTTAAAAAGCACTACTGTCTCCCAAAGAGGCGAAGTCCTTTATATGGTTGACTATGTTTGTGAATATAATGAAGTAGTAAAAGGATTAAAGAATAATATTAAAATAACATAAAGCAAGAATGGAAAGAAGACAAAAAAGGAAGAAAAACAAAAAAAAAGTGACAAGTTGATAAGAAAAAATAAGGGAATAAGGATGCAGGGAAAGAAGATAATTAAAATAAGAAATAGGAGAAAAGAGGAAGCAAAAAAAAAAAAAAAGGACGGAAAAGAAGAACAGAGAGAAGATACAAGAAGTGACAGAAAGGCACAGAAACGAGAAATAAAAGATGAGAGAATGGGGGAAGAGAAGGAAACCTCAATGAAGAAAAACAAGGAAAAGAGATAAAATGAAAAGAAAATAAAGAGAAAATTTTCAGAGGAGAAAAAGACTTACTTTTGAAGCATTTGAAACATTTACTTTGGAAATCCCTAACAGGCACAAACAATAGAACATGGCAGCTTGAGCTCACTCTCCCTGTTCCTTCTGCTGCCCGTAGAATGTTTCTGGATTCTCAGCTTTGCAGCCTTCCACTCTTAAGTATAAACAGCTGTAGTGTAGATACTACAGCTTTTAACCTAAACTGCTGCTCGACAACAGCTAGCTACTTTCCCTCTATTTTTTAGTGTCAGTTGAATCTCAGACACTTATCTAAAGGGCTATGTACATTATCTCATTTAATCCTCATAGCAATTGTGAGGGAGACACTATTCTTTTTCCCACTGGACATATTGAGAAATCTATGGCTTAGATGAATAATTAAGCTGCCCAAAATGCATAGCAAGCCAACAAAGAAGCTAAAATCCAAACCAGACAACCGACCTCAGATTATCTGCTGTCTTAACTGCTTAGCTACATTCTCTAATTTCCAAATCATTAAAATAAACAACCTACATATCTACCTACCTTTAATTTTATATATGAAAGAGTAATATAATGTTTGATTCAGTCCATGGTTTGGACAACTGTTATAGTTTTCTTTGGTATGGATTACCAGTTTAAAGTTCCTTATTCTTTTTTTTTTTTTAAGATTTTATTTATTTATTTGACAGAAATCACAAGTATGCAGAGAGGCAGGCAGAGAGAGAGAGAAGAGGAAGCAGGCTCCCTGCAGAACAGAGAGCCTGATGTAAAAGGATTAAAGAATAATATTAAAATATGAATAATATTAAAATCCTTTTACATATCCCAGCACCCTGGGATCATGACCTGAGCTGAAGGCAGAGGCTTTAACCCACTGAGCCACTCAGGTGCCCCTAAATTCCTTATTCTAATGATCATAGTACTGATCAATGGAACTCATGCTTATTAAAACAAATCATAGGCAGCAAACCAGGTTTGGGTATAATTAGGAGGTATTACTTTGTAGTCCCGAAGAGAAGTCATGTGATTAATGCGGGCATGACCCAGCCTGGCTCCACAAGGGTAAGTATCTTGAACATAATGTTGGATGGGAGTCAAGGTGTTGCAGACTCCTGAGGCTGAAATGGGGCAATGACAGGAGGATAATTCTTACGCCAGGAATTACAGCTGTTCTTTATTTATCATGAAGAAAGTCACTTGAGGGATTTTAGCCACCCATCCAACATTCTTCTCAACAATGAAGAGATAAAAGAAACATTCCTACAGATCAGGTGAAAGGAAAAAAAAAAGAACGCCTAGAAGGATCTGCAGTTTGCTCTCAGTTCAGCAGCAATGCTACGGAAACTCCCTCAAAAGTTCATGACCCACCTTAATGTGATTTGTTTTGTTTTGTTTTATTCCTTATGTCTTCCAAGGTGCTCCAATTTGAACGATATGTTGTTTTCATAACCCTTACCTCATGACATATAGCTCCTTGAGGCCTGGGGTGGCCAAACATTCAGTCAGGAAGTCCTGAACTTGCATTCCAAGCTCTCATCTTTGTCACCTTAGCAAGGTCTTTCCATGCTCTTAAAGGCTCCCTTTCAACATCTATAAAATGGGGATAATAGTAGTTATCAACCCACACTGGTCTTATAAGTATTAACTAAATTTGGCAGGTAAAGTACTTGATATACTCAATAGAGTTCAGCAATGATAATAGAAGTACTCATCATTCTTCTTATAGCCCCAGCATGTCACAATACCTTGCAGAGCAAACTCTCAACAACTGTTTGCTAAATGAATGAATCCTGCGATGTAGAAGTAAATGTTGTGTTATATGTATACGTTGTTAATTAAAAATGACAGAGTAATGATACAATATAAAAACAGAAACAATGCACTCAATGGACATGGAGTTTCATCAATTTTGGAAAGCAAATGTAATGATTCTTGGTTTAAGTCTTCTTTCAATGTTCTAAAAAAATTAAAATGAATGTGTGAGATGGTGGTAGTTCCAGTAATCTGCCAGTTTCCTGGTGTATGGAAAGCTTAGAATGAATATTCTAATAAAATTATATGCCAATAATCGGGTCCTTATTTGACCTACTTTCAGTCTGGTCAGAGAATTTTATCAAGAGCTTCTGGAAAATAGCTTTGTTCTTCACCATTCCTCTTTTGACCTAAATCAATGAGCTTACCTAACTCAACGTGTTGTATTGCTAATAAATATTTACACATGCATATACATACATATGTATATATATATATAAATATTTTGGACAAACTTATTCTGTTGAACATCAGATTAAATTACACTGCATCAGTCTTCTAACATTGAGAATCAAATGACTACATAATGAAACAGCAAAAACTACTTTAACATTAATGATGCATCAAACATTCATTTTTTTGTTAGGTAATAGAACCTTGTTTATATCTAGTTAAATGAGACATCTCCATTAACTTAAAACTATTTGAACTTTCTTGACTGATTTTGACCTGTCTATGAAATTCCCAATTTAGATATGAACAAAGCATAACTGAAAATTCAAAGAAAACATCTTTCACCCCTCTACTCCCCCTAAGACAGCTGAATATTAGGACTATTTCCAACTGAGCCGCTTACTGCAAAATTTTAAGGCAGTTTATTTTCTTATTCTTTGTGCAATTTGTCACTCCCCAAATTAGGCTCCTTATTAATCATCTCCGCACATATTATAGTTTGTTTTTTTTTTTTTTTTAAGATCCTATTTATTTATTTGACAGAGAGAGAGATCACAAGTAGGCAGAGAGGCAGGCAGAGAGCGGGGGAAGCAGGCTGAGCAGAGAGCCTGATGTGGGGCTCCATCCCAGGACTCTGAGACCATGACCCGAGCCAAAGGCAGAGGCTTAACCCACTGAGCCACCCAGGCGCCCCATATGTTATAATTTTTAAAAGTATACCATGTTTTTGTACTTTATCTTCCATAAACGCGTGTAGTGTTGCAGACCCACTAACATGTCAACCCATGGCAGGTCCTTCATTAGGCCAGGAGTGTGTACTTACTAACCCTTATGATCCGAAAACTGAAACACAGCCTCTTCCAACATGTAACCACTTCAGCATTTGAAGATTAGTACTTACACAAAGCAACACTTCCTCAAATTAGATGACAAAAATTATTCATTGGGAACACTGATGAAAGTGTTTTTGTTGTATATGCTGATTTACTCTGATTCCAGTTTATCAGAAAGATATCTTCTGTGCTGTCACAATTAAAAGTCTCAGTAGAAGATGAGACTATGACAAATACTTAGATTTTAATTTTTATGCTGCTGGGAAGATCACGTCACATTATTCACGTTTTTGTTTTCAGTTATAATAATGCATGGCAATACCACCCTCCTCAATTTTTCCATGCAAGGCTTATTTAGTGATCATTAAGTTCCTGGAAGACAGACTGTTTACGGAGTAAAGGCAGTATTGCCAAATATAGGCTGCAGTACTTCACATCTTATAAATTTAACAATGAGCTACTCAATCAAGAAGGAAGAATTTCAGTTATGAAAGGCCATCTGCATTGCAGGCCTCTTAATTGAGCCAATCCCTACCCCCACACCCTCTGAGGAAAAGACTCTTCCATATAGAGGTTAGTTCTTGACTAACAAGGTCATCAAATAATGATGCTTCACTGGATTTTCTTGTAATTAAATAACTTAAAGGCAAAATAACTGTGGGTCCTTATCAACTGATCAAGAGGGAGAGACGGTTTCAGAGCTGTCAGTTTCAAGACTCTGGTGATGGGCTAATTTCTCTGAAGTGTTGATTTGGTTCTTTTCTCTTGTAAGAATGTATAGAATGATAACCCAGCTGTACCCTAACCATATGTTCAGATTCACACAAAAGTCAAATCAGCTTTCTCTTTCTCAATTACTTCCTCCCTTGATGTATGGACCTTATATATAACCTCCCTCTGTGCAGCCATAACACTATCACATAGGGCTTAGTTCCTGAAAACCATAGCAATTGCCTGAAAATTGATTTGATGTCTTTTGCCCATCCCTCCCTTTGGTCCCTGAAGACATTTTAATATGAGCCATGACATTATGATGGATGAAATCTGGCATTTTACTGTAGCAATGCTACTCCCATGTGGAAAATAACAGCTTGTTCAAAAGCTGGTCTTCCAGCCAGATTTAGGATATATAGTAAGACACATTTCCAATCTTCCCCTTCTCTTTCCTTGCAAAATATCCTTCCCGAACTTCTTTGTGTTACCAGATTCTCTAGGTGTGAGAGGTTGAAGCTGATGTGACATGATGAGAGTGACAAGTATGTCACCACAAGGCAGGGCTAATTGTGACTAGAAAATAATGCAGAGATCTGAACACAAAATAATTTCCCAATACAAATTCTACTCCGCAAAAATATCAAATTTCTGCTGATATGTGAAATAATTACACCTTTTTAAGATACACTGTAAGGCTGAGAAGAAAGTCTCCAATGCCAGTAGAACAGATTGGGGGAAAAAACCCCAGGAGCTTATTCTTTAATAAACCATATGTTCTTATTTGTAAATTATAACTTTTATTTTTTTAAATTTTAATATTAACTACCACAGTGAACTCTTTGAAGGATAATAAATACAACTGTATTTACAAATTTCCTATCAAAAGAGGAATTTAAGATTTATTTATTTATTTATTATTTAAGATTCCACTCGATTGTGCAATTCCTATTACTTATATTCAAGTTTAGGTATATATCATGGGCCTTGGTGTTTTAAATGTACTGGTTATCGGACATCTCCAAGGATGATTAACTGCAACCATGTTTCTATTTATTCTTTGGCGTTCTGTATAGACCCATGTCCCTTACTAAAGTAGAATGATCAGGATAAGGAAAATGTGGGAATATACTGTAATTAGAGCACTAGTATTTGAATGCATGTAACTAGCACTTCTATCCTTCACCGATAGAATTCCATATTTATTTGAAGACTTGCAGTGAGTAGATGATCATTACAGTGAAGGAAGAAGGATGCCTGGTGGTGTGTCCTGAATTCAGGGAGCCTGACCACCCAAGTGTCCCCGCTGCCTTCAGTGCTGCTCCATCCCGCTACAGAATAGCTGTGACATTTCCCACTCTTTCATGTTCAAATAATAAAATAAGGCAGTCACTGCCAATAAACATACAACCCTGTGAATTACGTAGCCATATTAATGATTTTAATGCTCACTGGATATTGAACTGAAGGTAAGATCTAGTTCGTGACACTGACATTTTGTATCAGTCCAGTTTACTCTGCGTGCATTTATGTGACTTAATACTTTTCAGTCTCACTTTTATTTTGTTCACTTTTTGCAGCTACCTCCTTCAAATTCCTTTGACAACCTGAGAAAGTCTTGCAGCTGAACGTAATATTAATTACATTTCAAAGCAAACCTTTATTCATTTGGGGACAATCTGTGAAACAGAAATCTGTGACTGAAGCTGCTGCCAAGCCAATTACTGCAAAATAACTCAAATATGCCTCGACAGATTGCATTTTTCCTATTGTTAGATTGTTTATTCTGTAGATCAAAAGTCTACATTTGCTTTAATTAAAATGAACTAACTTGCATAGTTAAATATATCAACCATTCCTTGGAACCATATATGGGTTTATGTATAGACAGAGTGCAGTAATAAAAATCCTTGCATTTTTTTTTAACTGTGTAATTCTCTGTGTGTGTGTGTGTGTGTGTGTGTGTTTTCTAGACGTTTCCAGGCTTACTTTATGTCAAAGCATTCTCTGTATGAACAAACCAGAGAAGAAAGAACTAATCAGCACTGAGGACCAGAAAGCAAGGAAATTATTCAGTGCTCAAAGAAATTCACCCTAGGCACACATCACATTGCATCACACACGCAGAAGAGATTGGCAAACTGCAACAGGTTCAAGGGGATAAGCACTTGACATTCAAATGCTTATCTGAACTTTATCTGAATGATCCAGATTTCTTAGTTCCACAATTCCAGGCTGTGAATCATTGCTATTATTTTCTGAAGCTCTTAAAACACTGTTTATGAAGTTTTAGAGATGCTCCTCTCTAAGATGACACAACATCAATCAATGTATTGATCTACAGAAGAATACATTTTTAAATTTTAACAAATGTGATATATATATACACTATACATAATAAAACATTTAATAGACTGTCCTTTCATATTTGCATTTTTGCTACTCTGCCATTCAGAAGTAAAAAGTGGCTTCATAGCCCCAAATATCATCACCTCTTAATTTTTTTCTACCACTATATTTAGATCTAAATATATAAAGAAGTACATTTAAAGCCTATAAAGGATTCTCAAAATAAAATTATTAGAGTTGAAAGGCCCTCCTTGCTTTAACAATATCTGACAATGTTTTCTCAAAGCACTTTGCTTTGGCAGGACAAAGAATCTCAATGAAACAAGCTCTGTAAAGTTTGAACTTCAAACAGGTGTGGCACCAGCCAGGGGAGGAACAATGGAGTGTGTGAACAACACAAACTGGGCTAGAAAACCCCAAACTCACTAGTTTCTTCCTCCCAGTACCCTTCCAGGAGCCCTGGCTCACAATCAGGTCTTTCTGTTTGCCAGTACAGTAGAAGAGAAGGGAAAGTGTTGTCAAACATATAGTGCCATGCCTCAGCATTGGTGATCAATGCCGTCCCTGAATTCCTTGGTTGGAGTGAATTTCAATAATCTGTACCCTCTTGCTTCATTGTTGCTCTTGCACTTCTGTAGACTGTGACAAAATTACTGGTCCAAGGAAGGCTGGCTTTCTATCCCACTCTTCTACTCTGGGCTTTTCCTCCCTCTGACAGCACTGGAGACTCCGGAATCTTCTGTACCCCCATTTAGAAAGGGATGATGTGAGTTGCGCTCAGATAGAAATGGTTGATTCATCTTTATCTCCGCCACTGCTCTGACATATGGCTTAGTCAGCTTGGGCTGCCACAACAAAATACCACAGACTGGGTGGCTTTAACAACAAAAGTTTATTTCTCACAGCTCTGGAGGCTGGGAAGTGCAAGATCAAGGTGCCAGCATGGTTGAGCTCTGGCGAAAACTCCTTTCTTGGCATGCAGACGGTTGCTTTCTTGGTATCCTCATATAGCAGAGAGAAAGCCAGCTCTGGTTTCTTCTTCATCGCATAAGAGCTCTTAGATGCGAGCCTTACTCTCATGACTTCATCTAAATGTAATCATTCCCTGGAAGACTTACTTCCAAATACCATCACTCTGGGGATTAGTACTTCAACATATAAATTGGGTGTGTGTGGGGGGGGGCAGTAACATACAGTCTATAACAAGAGCTATTTGTGTTCTGCTTCCTTCTGACCCCTCATCTTGAGCTACCTGACAGGGAATTTGCTTATTGCCCTTCTGACACCAGTCAAATTTATCCGCTGGATCTGTACCCCACCCTTTCTCTCTCTTTGGCCCCTCAAAGTTGGAAGAGGGCTTTAAATCCCACAAGTAAGCAACTTGTACTTTTGAAAGCTGTAACTCAAGTCCAAGTATTTCTGACCACGGGCATTGACAGAATTCTGATTTGGGGGGTTCCAGTGATTAATGGACTGTAAGTGATATTCAACAATACAGAATAAAATTCCAAGAAGACTACATCTGTTTGGCAAAAGAAATAATGGAACTATTAGTCCCCTTGGAAATATGACAGTATTTTAAATAAAATAACCCCTATTTTATAAAATTGCTAAAGAATGGGAAACATGTTTGTCTATCTATAACTTTTTCCCTTCACTCTTTAAAAGTCCATGGAATCATTATAGAATCCTGCAGAAAAAATAAAATGTTGAGAAGATTGCATATAATCAGTCTTAGCTTCAGAGAGACTGAGGGATGAGCGGTCCTAAATACATATTTACGTGTTTGGCAGCTTTGTTTGGGTTTGCACTTCTCCGGTCTCCCTTCAGGGGAGAACCTGCTGCACCAAGTGTAGTTAGCCGACAGCTTCCGTTCGCTGCACGCTGCGGATTCGCCCCGTGGAGTTCCGGGCACAGGCCTCACTCTTCCCAGGCTGTCCCTCACCAATGACTAGGCTTAGTGGGAGTACTGGAGACAGCCATGCAGGAAGTCTTCTAAGGGGCAGTCATCTTCTGAGCGTGCCCTCAGCGTGGGAAGAATTTCCCGGTGTGGTGTTGGAGTCTGAGGCTGTCCTTACTCCGTCCTCCGTCCTTGCCTCTCTTCTTCCACAGATGTCAGACCCGCATCGTCAGTGGAAGGTGCCCCCTGCACCCCTGCTGCTCCTTCTCTGTTTGACACTTCACAAAGGGATTCCAACGAATCCCTTATGCTCTCATCTTGGCATAGATTTCCAGAAGACCTGAATTGGTACAATTGTGTGTGTGTGTGTGTGTGTGTGTCCATATTATACATTCTCATTTAAGTGCAAACACATGCGCATGGGTTGATATACATGTACCAACATATACACACGCACACACACGTATCAGTATATATGCACACATTTTCAAGTTTATGTGTACATATTATATAGATGTAGATGCACACATGAAAACATACTTATACAACCCAGCTGGCTACATTTCAAAAGTTAACTGACCTTCTCACACAGATGTGCTAAGAGTACATTAAAGGTAATATGATTTGTCTTTTACAGTCTTGATAAAGATTCTTACTGATAAAGAAGCATTCTTAGGTGTTTGAGAGTATTGGTGGCACGATCACTTATACTAAGAAAGGCAAAGCCAAAACTAACCTCAAAACTATGGCAAGACTAGTGTATATATTCCATTAAAGAACCTGGTGTTTGTTCTAGTAGGTAGGAATTCACAAAAATATTAATTTTACAGTTTTAAACTGGTATTTGTTGATGTTACAAGGATTCAATCTTCTAGGAATAATCTCTTAGAAGAATGTTATCAAGAACTAAGCCCTGCCCTAGAATAAGAATGATAATTTATTTTTACCCAAATAGAAATTGACATTTATCAAATTACCTTAAGAATCTTCCAATACATTTTTCTTGAGCATTGATAGATTTCAGGCTAGTCATGGCATTTTCAGTAAATATTATCTGATGGTATGTTGATGACTATCAACCTTTTGATTAAAAATCCATGATTTTGAAATTACATTATGCTGAAGTTCCTGAAACCAGCCAGGACATACAACTCCAAATGAGGTATTTGGGGGATATCTTTTAGATATGACATAATTCCAAATGATATTTATTTCTGTATTTTAGAGTAGAGTTTACTTTAAGCCTAATTTAAAATATTTCCATAACTTGAGGATTGATGTGAGAATCAATTTCCGTGATATATCCAATAGTACATTTTTATATAAATGTAATGAATTAATAGAACTTCCTAATGCATACCATATTTTGCATTCTTTTCTTTAAAAATGTCTCGTTTACCTTTTCCTTTTTAACTTATTAAAGTTCATATTTATAGGACTAAAATAATTTTTATAAAATTCAATAATCAAAGAGTACATTAAGCAAAAGCAGCTTTGTTTAAAATCTGAATTTCTCAGGGTTTACCCAGCACTCAATTCAACAGTCATGACTGGAGCCTGGAAAATTCTATTAGTCTTAATCAGAAAAAATGTAGCCCATATGTTGATTAGGAAATATACTTTTTGAACATCATACATTTTAAAAACAAGAAGACAAATATACTTCAGGCTATTTCACACATTTTAAGTGCCAGAGGATCTAAAAGGAACAGGGACTCTTTCAATGCCTGCTGAAGCAGAAATTTAAAAATTTCAGTATTTATATGAAAGTAAATTTGTTATCTTTAGATCTTTCACTGATGCTGGTATGAAAGGAAAACGTTACATGTTTTCTTTTTCATTCCATTGTGTTTTAATGACAATTAGATTATGTCTACACGCTAACAAATGATAAATTACTTGAAAAGAAACGGAGTTAAAGAGATATCTTGAAAACTGTCGCTCTTTTCCCCTTGCCTCATTATTGACCTCCAGTCTCTCATGTGCTCTTAGCTTTGAAGCAGTATGTTCAGGTTTTTTGTTCAAGTGGATGAGGTGAGTTAGCACATGTAGATCATAAAACATTTGCACTTTTTTGAGGGTGAGAAAGAGCATATTTTAAAAGCTGATAAAACCCTAAAACTCTCTCTTCTCATCCTAGACTTCAAACAGTTCTTCAGAAACCAAAATACAAGAAATGTCTAAAGGAAACACAGGGGTATCATATCCCTTAAATTTCTAGTTTTTTGAAGTTATTAATGTTATGGCAGCCAATCGTGGGATAAATATTTAGAAGTTTGGGGGGAAAAAAAGATCTCATCAGTTTCCTTATCCATGCTTGGCGCATATGCCCTTTGTAGCTAAAGATATTTAGACAGAAGATATTTAGACAAATATCACTCTAATATCTAGTGACTTGGAGAATTCTCTCATGATGGCCAAAAGGACAAAGAAGAGTGCATTAAATGAAAATAGCTATGAATCTCTGCCCTTATTTAGTTAGTTAGTTAGAGAGTGCTAGAGTGAGGGGAGGGGAGAGGAGGGGGAGGATCTCAAGAAGACCGCACACTCTGTGCATGGAATCTGACATGGGGCTCCACCTCGTGACCCTGAAATCATGACCTGAGCTGAAACCAAGACTCAGACACTCAACGTACTGAGCCACTCAGGCGCCCACTACTCAACATTTTTAAAAAGTGTAGATTCCTCTATCAAACATTATTTAAACACTGTTATGGGCCATAGGTTTGTGTTACCTCAAAAGTCATACGTGGAAGTTCTAACCTCCAGTGAGATGGCATTTGGAGAGGTAACCTTTGGGAGACAGTGACGGTTAGACTGAGGTAATGAAGGTGAGGGCCTTCTGATGGGATCAGTGCCCTTCTCAGAACATGCACCAGAGAGACCCTGCTCTCTCTCCTGCCCTTTCCCATATGAGTACATAGCTAGAAGGTCGACATCTGCAAGACTGGAAGAGGTCACTCACCAGAAACTAAATAGGTCGGCACCTTGATCTCGGATTTCCAGTCTCTAGAACCATGAGAAGTAAGTTTCTGTTGCTGACGCTACCGAGTCTATGGTATTCACTACAGCAGCCAAAACTAATGGGTATAAATACTGTTCCCCCCTGTGTTTATCTATGTATTTTTTTCCCTATAATGTAAACTAAAGAAGAAAACTATATACTATGAGCTCCAGTCATATGATTATTAGTCTTACCACAGTGAAACTTCAAATAATAATCAGTCTGAGTTTGGAAACTTGACAGAACTCTGATTGATATAAGCCTCTAAGAGACAGGAAAAGGAGTGAAGGTCAAAAAGGGAGAACATGCATAATCCATATATTATGGTGTTAAAAATCTACCATCCTCGGGGCGCCTGGGTGGCTCAGTGGGTTAAGCCTCTGCCTTCGGCTCAGGTCATGATCCCAGGAACCTGGGATCGAGTCCCGCATTGGGCTCTCTGCTCAGCAGGGAGCCTGCTTCTCCTCATCTCTCTCTCTGTCTGTCTCTCTGCCTATTTGTGATCTCTCTCTCTGTCAAATAAATAAATAAAATCTTAAAAAAAAAAAGTTTAAAAATCTACCATCCTCATCAAGAAGGCTCGCAGTTTTTAGAAGCAAGCCTCATGGCAAACTGGTAGAGGATGAGAAATAACTTTGCCATCTAATTAATTTTAATAGAATGATGGATATTTTGGGCAGATCTTCCTCATATCCAAAGGACATCTCCTGGTAGGTCTCCTGGCTTTAGTCTATGGCTACTTTCTCCCCACGCCTATGTCACTAAATACTTGTCCACTAACTAAGTACAAATGTCCTCCTGAGCTCTGTTCTTGCCAGATTCTTGCTATTTATTTTTTTTAAAGATTTTATTTATTTATCAGAGAGAGAGTGTGAGTGAGTGAGAGAGAGAGCACAAGCAGGGGGAATGGCATAGAGAGAGGAAGGAGGCTCCCGACTGAGCAGAGAGCCTGACAACACCAGGCTCTAACACAGGCCTTGGGATCATGACCTTAGCTGAAGACAGATGCTTAACTGACTGAGCTACCCAGGTGCCCCAGATTCTTGCTATTTCTAGCCCCCCGCCTCCCCCCACACACATAAAAAGCCTAAAATGGCTAAACCGGTAAAACGTATGCTACATTCACGGGTAATATATCATAGATTAACCTAAAACTTAAAACCATTAGATAGATTTCTACATCGATTGAAGAGATGTTTTTCCTCCATAATTCTTAATCTGGAAAATTTGCATTTTTCTTAATATATTTGTTTATATTTATCTTGCCATAGTCTAAGCTATGTAAGTTTAGATTCTTTATATAAAAGAGAGTAAATATAGTAAAGACTCGCTAAAGAAACAGGTAACTGGCTGTTTTGCGGGTTGGGTAGACTTAGAGCGGGGAGGATTAAGTACAGTTGGATTCACAGCTCAGACAGACATTCAGAGCTCGGTTTCCTTCTCTGCTGGTTTCAAATTCCATGTAGCAACGAGATGGCAACAGTATTGTTTAGTTTCACTTCTCAGCTTCAAGCCCAGATAGAAATGTTACTTGCACTATTTCAGAGAGACCGGCAAAATTTTTCATGATTTATAATCTCTGAAGCAATCGCTGTGGCCCACGGGCTAGGCTGCTCTCATTGATTGAGTGTGAGTGACAGGATTTCCCTGGGTTCTCTGGAACAACAGTGAGTAGAGGGATTTTTACAAGAGAACCAGCTGTTAGTAAAAGCGGAGCAAGAGGACACCTATTGGTTACTGAACAGATATTTCCCAGAGCGCAATGCTTCTGGCTGCTTTTTAACCCATACTTTCTTCCTAATATTCCATGAAAACAAATACATCTTCATAAAATGTACCCACTTCTTCTACCAAGGAAGGGAGGTTACTTCTCAGCGATGTTTAGGATCCTTGAGTAGAATAGGGAAGTGTCTCCTGATGCACTTCATGCACAGTGGAGGAGAGAGAAGAAAAAAACCAACGCCACGTTTTAGCTAAGAAAAGGGGGAGGGATTTTGGACCTATGTCTTGGGTCTCTTGGTTCCTCTGGACATAAACAGTGAGAGCCTACTGGCAGTAAGAAGAGTTTCTTAGCTTCATCCAGGGTTTTTCCCTGGCTGCTGCTGCTTCTCAGGGGGCATCTCCCTGGTACATGATCTTTCCTTGCCATATATGACATAAAATGTGATTGTGGGACATGCAACGGAGGGACCCAGAATTACCTTTGGTGCAATAGAGAATTAAGCTGATACTGTGGAGAAACAAAATTGTGGTATGTTAAGACTAACAAGATTATCAACAGGCGTGTTGGCAGCATGTGGGGAGGAGAAAGATTGGAGACAAAACAATATAAGAGAAAAATGAAAGAGTAAATATTCAAACTGCAAATTATAGAGGTTTCTGAGGAACATTTGGAATGAAAGATATTCAAAAACAGTTGACACAAAATCAATAACCAAATAAATAATTAAAAGAAACTTTCCTATATTGAAAACAGGTAATATACACATAAAACATTTTATTGGGTTTGGCAAAACCAGTAGGGAAGAAAAGATACATACATCTATGCATACTGGAAAAAGCTTTGAATTCTAGGAATAAAGACTTGTACACCTAGGTACCTTTCCAATATAAATGGAAGAGAAGCAAAATGGAAGTTCTACATTTCTTTGCATACAAATGATTTCTTTCTAATCTTAAACTGCTTGTACAAAACTGCTTGAAGCAACTTCCTTCACTGTTTCCTTTTTGGAAATTCTAGCTCAGGTCAATTCAAACACAGTGGGCATCTTTTCTGATGAGGATGAGATTGTTATTCTTTGAAATCTAAAATACGGTTAACAATAAATGTTATGTTAGCATTTCTCTGTAAGTTCATTTGCTTGCATCCGTTCTCCAAAATCTAAAAGATGGGAGAAAATTAAATATATATACATCAACTATACCTCCCTAAATGTACGTGTGTGTATTCATGTATTTACACATATGTGTATAAATGTAGTTTTACATACATGCTATTTAAAGGAAAATACAGTTTAGATATTGTATATTATACAGAGTAAGATTAAATTCTTACCAACTATTATACTACATAACAGAATAAAGATGCATTCATTCAAAGGCATAAACAAGAAATGACCTAATAAAAAACAATTGTAATAAAAACTTACTCCAGATGGCCAACAGACACATGAAAAAGTGCTCCATATCACTCGGCATCAGGGAAATACAAATCAAAACCACAATGCGATATCACCTCACACCAGTCAGAATGGCTAAAATCAACAAGTCAGGAAATGACAGATGCTGGCGAGGATGCGGAGA